>NC_045160.1:23930802-24048302 GCF_900700415.2 Clupea harengus
CCCTCGCCAAAAGAGCAGACACTTCGTAAATTTAGTGTCGAACTACAGAAGCAACAAGGTGGCAGTGATATTACACGGTGTTGTAGTTATTATGTGATGACCAGTGTTATTACACGGTGTTGTGGTTATTATGGGATGACCAGTGTTATTACATGGCGTTGTGGTTATTATGGGATGACCAGTGCTGGAGCAAAATTAATGGTCAGCTGGGGGGGAAGAGGAAACAGGTGCTGGAGCAGCGATCTTCATTTTTAAGAATCCTTTGAGAAGGCCCATTAGAACCCACTATAACTCACTAGAAGCCACTAGCACATTTTATGGGTCTATGGAGATCCCTGTCTTTAGCCAGAGATGGTTTAATTGCGGTGTTAGGAGAGCAAATGTCTGGAGACAACTTCTTACAGTGCTGTAGATTCGTCACAACTATACCCACTATGGCCTAAGGCTATGCCCATAGGCTCGTGACCAAGGTTGACAAGACCATTTATGCTTGTATGTTTCACGGATCACTGTCCTTTTATAAGCATACCATTACAAGCCACTGAACTGATCTTTCATAAGCAAACCATTACAAGCCACTGAACTGATCTTTCATAAGCAAACCATTACAATATACACCTGTCATTTAGAATATGTATTTAGTATATACACCTGTCATTTAGTATATGTATTTAGTATCCATCCCTGTACTACATGTCCTTAACCCTAATTTAAGTGTAACCTTGCTCCTAAGGTGTAAGACATGTGGTAGGCCTTCATCTGTCTTGCCATGTAATAAAGCAATTTTTTAAAAGGCTTTAATCGATAATTAATTACATCGTTTTTAAGGACCCTGTATATAAAACGAGGCCAACACTTCCATCATACTAAATTTGCAACTCCTACAAAACTAACTCAGCGTTACATGTGGGTATGATGATGTATAGTACTGGAGCAACCCCAACATGTTTGAAATACAGAAACCACCTCAGTTAAGCTTGTGTGATCAAGCACATCAGCGGAGAAGCAGAGACAAACACTGTTGGTTGAGGTACATGAACGCATGGTGTGCACCCATCAACACTGACCTGCAGCTCCACCTGCTGGTAGGCAGCAGAACTTACACTGCAAAAAAAAAAAAGAACCCAGAGCTATTTACCTTGACAACAAAACCATGAATCCTTATCCAATCCAGGTCACGACATCTAGTCTTCCTCCCCTTCCTCTTCCTCCTCTTCCTCCTGATGTGGAAAGACAAAGCTGTGGCGTTACTGGTTCATGTGATTGGCAGGGTAGGTCTGGCACACACACTGATAAAATAGTTCAAGTTCACTAAGGAGGCCAAAACCTGAAGTATAAGGAATGGAATTGAGTTCAGGGACAAAACAAAAAAAAAGTTGGGTAGCAGGTACCATTCTGGTGGAATGAGAGAAAAGTAAGAGCTTAGCTGTCGCCCCAAATAGCAGCTGGCCCAGGAACGAGTCGGGCCCAGATTTGACCCAGAACTGGACCAGACTTGGCTCGGGTCAGAACTGGTGAAGCAGCATTGGGCCAGATCCATTCTAGAGAGAGTTGTTATATGGGGCTAAAGGTATGTTGGTAAAGTTATTTTTGTCAAGCTAAGGTTAGACATACAGTCTGTTAAAGATGTTTGGGGACATAGACGCGTGGTATGTGGATGAGGGCTCTGATGTGCTTCAAACATGAATGTTAACCCTTTTTTGTTTGTTTGAAACTGTATTTTTTTCCGGATTTGTATTCTTTGTAGTCGTCCTCTGTCCTTTCCTCTTTTTCCCTGATGCATTTGATAAGAGGGTGGATTAAAAGTAAAAAATCTTCATCTTCACAGGACAGGGGTCATCATAGGAGACAAACATCAAGGAAAATGGTGTTCATTATAAACACACAGATATCACAACCATGCTACTGGTGCAGTTTGCAATCTGCCTTCAACCAAACAACAAAAGTGTCAGTGGGAAACTCATGACAATGTGACCTCATGCTAACTTCATGGCATTGCTATCCAGCTCTATATGTTTTGAAATGCGATAAAGCGGGCTATGAAAACTCAACTGACTGATGTGAATGTAAATATCAGGGTGGGGACGACACACGTTGCTGATCGCAGGAATGAAGAGAGCTGGACGTTGACAAATCAAGAGCAGGCAATTTCAAGAACAGGCTAATTCCAGCAGCCAAATAAAGAGCGGTGTGGCTTCATAAGGAAGTGGCATAAGTCTTACTGAGAAGCCCTTCTTGAAAGCAAGATTTTTCTGTTATCCTTCGTCTTTAACAAGCATGTGGCTAAACAAGCACAAAGATTATACTCTTTTCTTCATTTCTGAAGTGTGCAGGGGGAAAGAATGATTTCTGATTTCCAAACTGGTCAGAAACTATGTCCCGCATAAAACCCATACGCCAAGAGTGATAAGTTCTCCTCCCCAGTCATCTGCACAATGGACTCTTTATCAATCAGGCCAAAACAAAGACGCCCAGGCCGACAAGCTGCCCTTGAATAGTCTCTCTCCTAGTGAATATTCAAGGTTGAAGCACAGGGGGCCTTCACGGATGCTTCTGGAAAAACAAAAAAAAAACCTGTCCATATCTTCATGGCAAACCAAGAAATACTGAAGAAAATAGTCACTGGAGTGGTTTAGGTGAGTGGAATGTCGAGCCTGAACCTGCCCCCTAAGTCATGTCACCCTACAACTCTAAACAGCCTCTGTGTGGAAGGGGAAGGTGGGTGGGACTCAGACGAGCAGTCAATCGCAGAGTCGCTAATGTTAGCCACGAGTCGCTAATGTTAGCCACGACAGCCCAGCTGTTCCTGACTGTCTTGCTGTGACTCAATGGGGTCGAATGCTTGGAACATGATTCAGCCACTCAACCGACACCCATAGACAGCATAGAGGCTAGAGCAAGGGGCCTCCAGCCTCTCTTATCACTTATCTGAGGGTTGACTGTTATCACCCTCAGAACCGCTCTCAGTTAGCCACATGGAGGCTAGTTCCTCCAGATACGGTTGTCACTCTCAAAGGTAGAATGCATTAGCCATTCGGATGCCACTCAAAAACAAACAGGAGGTGTTTTTACAAGTCAATGGACACAATAATAAGGACAAAAATAAAGAACATCTGAGGTGGTAACATGTACTGGGTAAATCCAACACAGGGTACATTTCCACACCCACACAAGGATCTCAGTTAGCTCTAAGGAAAGACAAATCCACAGTTGCAGCAAGATCATGCATACACAACACCAGGAATTCTACACGGATCATCCAACCCATGACTGCAAAGCATGCATGCAGTGAACTCCCACGCTAGTAATGGAGATCATATACCTCTGTCGCCTGGGCCTCGTCTTCATCCTAAGATCGAGGGGAACGCAGTGATTGAATTGAAAGTTCAGAATTGACAAGAGGGACATGGGTATCTCAAAACTGGCCAACTGTGCAGACTGCTATCTCTATGGAGATAAGGAGTGTGTGTCTGTCTGTCTGTGTGTGTGTGTGTGTGTGTATGTCTGTGTGAGTGAGAGTGTCAGTCTAGGTGTATTTGTGCGGTAAAAAGATATACTTTACATCTACATGTATTTATTTTGCACATAGTTTTAATGGTTTAATGATTTTCGGTGTGTCTTATAGAACAGATGTGTGTACACCCTATCAGTATGTGTGTACTATTGGGCTTAAACTCATTCATTTGGAGTAATAAGCATGATGCTCTAGCAGTTAAACTACAGAAACACCTATGTTAATTTACCATCTATCTTGATCTCATGCTGACTAACAGGCTGGCAAAATCCCACCAGGACAAGGGTGTGTGTGTGTGTGTGTGTGTGTGTGTGTGTGTGTGTGTGTGTGTGTGTGTCATGCCGCACACGCCATCCAGTTCCTCTACAAGATGAACACCACCCCATGCAGCACGTAGAAAGAGAGGAAGAGAAAGATAAAAGGGGTGAAAGAGTGTAAGGGGGGAAGAGGGAGAAGGAGGGGGAATGCTGTGTGGTTTGTTTGTGTCTGAAAAAGAAATAGGTTCACCAATTAAGGGGAAGGCGAAAACAAGAGGGAGAGTTTGTGTGTCTGTGTGTGCGTGTATGTGTGCATGTGTCTGTGTGTGTGTTTCAATGTTTAATGGAGACCAATGAGAGTGTATGAGAGAGCTTGAGGATAGGATGGGTATGTGTGCCCAGATACAGTGGTTGTGTGTGTGTGTTTGTGTGTGTGCGCGCGCCCATATACAGTGGTTGTGTCTGTGTGTGTTTGTGTGTGTGTGCCCATATACAGTGGCTGTGTGTGTGTGTGTGTGTGGGTGGGGGTGGTGCCCATGTACAATGGCTGTGTGTGTGTGCCCATAAACAGTGGCTGTGTATATGTGTGTGTGTGTGTGTGTGTGTGGTGTGTGTGTGCCCATATACAGTGGCTGTGTGCATGTGTGTGTGTGTGTGATTGTGTGTGGTGTGTGTGTGCCCATATACAGTGGCTGTGTGCATGTGTGTGTGTGTGTGATTGTGTGTGTGTGTGTGTGTGTGCCCATATACAGTGGCTGTGTGTGTGTGTGTGTGTGTGTGTGTGTGTGTGTGTGTGTGTGTGTGTGTGTGTGTGTGTGTGTGTGTGTGTGTGTGTGTGTGTGTGGGTGCCCATATACAGTGGCTTGCAAAAGTATTCAGTACCCCTGAAAGTCATCACCATTTTCACAATTACAAAAGATCACATATTTTCCCAATCAGTATTATTATTGTGAACACGTATGCTTCAGTATATAGGCAATATATAAGTTATTTGTCTGCTAACAATTAAAATAAAGTAATTAAAAGCTGAAATATGCTACTTTCAAACCCTTGTGCTTTTGAATAGCACATTAGGGCAGATTATCCACCAATAGTACAGAGGTCCCCAGTATTTCACCATACCTGTTTATAATTAAGTCCTACCTATGAGTGGTTAAAGTAGAGATCTCCTTCTGGGTATAAAAATCACTCAAAATCACTCTGTCTATCGAGCCCCAATGGATCCATAATAAGAAAGTGGAAGTTGCATCACCCCACCCAGATGCTTTGCAGAAAAGGTTGTCCCCAAAACCACAGTCAAGTCCTTACCCTGAACAATATACAGAGTTTAGTGGCTGGAATTGGGGTGCCTGTGTAGGGCTTCATACTTATAAGAGCTATATTGGGTGCCTGTGTAGGGGTTCATACGTATAAGAGCTATATTGGGGTGCCTGTGTAGGGGTTCATACGTATAAGAGCTATATTGGGTGCCTGTGTAGGGGTTCATACGTATAAGAGCTATATTGGGTGCCTGTGTAGGGGTTCATACGTATAAGAGCTATATTGGGTGCCTGTGTAGGGGTTCATACTTATAAGAGCTATATTGGGTGCCTGTGTAGGGGTTCATACTTATAAGAGCTATATTGGGTGCCTGTGTAGGGGTTCATACGTATAAGAGCTATATTGGGTGCCTGTGTAGGGCTCCATACTTATAAGAGCTATCCATAAAACATGGACTCTCTCTGAGGGGGGGCGAAAGAAGCCATTGTTTTTCAAGATCCACATTAAAGCATATATGGTTGTTGCTTAAGATATGGGAAAAGGTTTTTATGGTCATATGAGACCAAAATAGAGCTTTTGGCCAATCCTCCAACACTACATTTGGCGAAAATCTAACACTAAAACACCATCCCAATCGCGAAATATGGCGAGGTAACATCATGCTGTGGGGATATTTCTCATCTGCAGAACTCAGAAATGGAAATTGATTCTACACAATATCACAATATCTGTTGTGAAACTACGGCTTGGGAGAGGGATAACCTACCAGTAGGACACTTACCCAGAGAACAAGGCTAAAGCAACACTAGAGAGGCTCAAAAACAGTAAAGTGAATATTCTAGAATGGCTCAGTCAAAGCCCTGATCAAAAATTCTACTGAGAATCTCAGGTACGCCAGTCCAACACCGCCATCCCCTCAACCTAGATGATCTGTATACATTTCACGAACAAGAATGGAAGAAAAACACTTCAGAATACTGGTACTGTCTCTTTTCAAAAGAATGAACGCTGTTATGACACCAAAGGAGGTCTCCTCTATGTATTCATGTATAGTGGTTCAATTCTTATGCAAGCAGAATATTTTGGTTTTTAGTTCATTTTAGCAGACAAGCATTTGATTTAGCTTTTAAACTACAGCAGGGGTTCATAATGAAAACAAATGATTGGTAAAATATGTGTAAGTAAGTTTGGTGAAAGCAAACAGAGCTGAATTGACTTTAGCAAGCCACTGCATATACACGTGTCCTGTGGATGTGTGTGGGGGCCACTGCATATACACGTGTCCTGTGGATGTGTGTGGGGGCCACTGCATATACACGTGTCCTGTGGATGTGTGTGGGGGCCACTGCATATACACGTGTCCTGTGGATGTGTGTAGGGGAAGAAAATGAGGACCTGAGAGAATAAAGACAATCAAAGCTACCTCATTGACAGAACCTTCTTGCTCCTGCAACAAAGGGGAGAGATGGGGGTGGAGATGGAGATGGGGGTGGAGATGGAGATGGGGGTGGAGGTGGAGATGGGGGTGGAGATGGAGATGGAGATGGAGATGGCAGCGAAAATGAGGTGGAGAAAGGAGAGAAGAATGGATGAAGAGATGGAAGAGGTGACTAGATAACTAAAGCAAACCAGCCCGAGCAGGCAGTGGGACAAGGAAGACCTGCTTTAGGAGCGCGAGTCTGACTCTCTTGAGGCTAGAGCCTTTTCTTAGTCTCTTGAGGAGCGATACATGTGTCTGGATGCTCTGCTGTAACTCGCCTTCCTAACAGTCAGTGTCAATGTATGTGTAGTAAGTCAGATATACCTGACCACCATTTCCCTTTGTAGTGAGTGTGTCTGTACACAGTACGGTACACAGTAACGTAAAGCACTCAATGCAGAAACCGTATAGATATCTGCAGCTCTGTCACTATGTAATAGTTTATGTAACTGTGTCATTAAATACAAATGTAAATAGTAATAGTAAATAGTAGAGTAATAGTGTAGTGTCATTACTCCGATTTGCTGGCTATCTGCAACATGAGATGTTTGTTTAAACCAAACGGCCACTCGAGAAAGTGACACAGCGTATGTATGCACGTTTTCAGCCAGAGTATATAGCTGTGTGTAAGGCCATGGTGGCAATGTTAAGTACCTAACCTCTTTCACTGACTCAGTGTTCGGGCTAGAAATAATATATGATACCCACACTATCATAAAAGTCGTTCGAAACCAAAGTTTTTTAGAAGATGCCTTCACTCGATAGTCATGCCTTGTGAGACACCTGTCTATTACGGCAACGAGGCAACAAGGCAGCAACCTTCTGTTTCGAACGGACCCTCAGTGTTTGGGCTAAAAATAAGGGGTCGGCCATTTTGAGTGAGGGCATTTGGGTGGATGCCAAGGAAGCTAATACACGGCAAGCATAGGGTCAAGAGGGGAAGCATAGGGGCAAGAGAGGCACAATCAAAAGCACAACAGAGCAGCAGGTAGAGAAATTGTATGGATGGGTGGCAAATATGAAAAAGGAATGAAAGAATAATAACAATAAACAAAAAACAAACATGGTGTCAATCTACCTCAAGCTGCCGGAGCTCTTCTTCATCCTAGAAGGGATAACAGACTGAGTGTCACTGGTTTGGTAGAAGGGTGGGAAACAAAAGCAAAAGATAGAAAGAGACGGAGGGAAGGAGAGCGAGAAAGAGAGAGAGAGAGAGAGAGAGTGAAGGAGAGAGCTTGAGAGAAGGAAATAGGGAGAGATCAATGAAGAGTGTGATGTAGAGTGTGTGAGAGATAGAGGCATGCTTTTGGAAGAGAGTGTTTTTTTTAAATGGAGTCTACAGCCATGTTTCAGGCTGGCAGGAAGCAGCTACTGAGGAGAGAGATGAGGAAGAGGATGTTAAAAAAACGAAGAGGGGGGCAGAGTAGGGGGGGGGGGGTTGTAAAAGAACACAGACTTGAGAATGAGAGAACGACGGCAGATCACAAGGCAGGAAAAGAAAAGCAACAACAAAAACAACAAGAACAACAACAACAACACCGCCCATCCTTCACCGCCTTGGCAAATGCCTTCTCTGATCTCGGCAAAGCACACCCACACAGCCTAGGACTAAGGGGGAGGGGGGGGAGCAGGGGGTCGTGAGCCGGGTTACCTCGGACATCAAATCCTCTTCAACCTGTAAAAAAGCAAGAGGACAGAAGGACAGAGGGGCAGAGAGGGGGGTTCAGTGGCATGGTCGACAGGTGGCCATAGAGGTACATAAGGGAAGAGAGAGTTAGCAAGGTGGAAGATAGCCTATATGTAGATAACTATCTGGAAGTTTTTTTTAAGTGATCAGTTAAACTCATTCATATGTTATGTTCTTTAGAAACTGGTTCTTTGATGACTATCTCTTCTCTATGTAGATGTACAGTGTGTACAATGATGTCATGCTTGTACTTTCAAACATTTGTGTTTAGATGGGAATATGGTTGAGGTTGATGGTTTTGTATTCTTTCTGAAACAGAGTGGATTGGCTGGAATGCAATCTGTTAATGGCATACCGTAATTTCCGGACTATAAGCCGCTACTTTTTTCCCATGCTTTGAACCTCGCGGCTTAAACAATGACGCGGCTAATTTATGGATTATGATACCTGTGACTGTATAAGGTGGCTTTGTGTTTACGGTGGCTTTGTGGAGCTAGGATGCTATCATGGATGCAGCCGCATGGATGCTTAGCTTCACGCGATTTCTCAGTATCTCTCAATAACTTAACTAATGTCAAAATAACCAGTCTACCGGCGTAGACAGAACACAACTCAAAACACTTTAGAAAATAAAAGTTTACTACAATACAAATCCAGTCTTTTCAAGTTCTTTAGCTCACTGGTTTCAAACTAGCGTCTTTCTTCTATCTCTCTGTCTTCAATCTAACGTTCTAGCTTCTGATTGACTCTTGCAACTGTGCTCTCTTAAAGCAACAGTGCACTTATCGTAACTGGCAAAACTAATAATATGCATCACTATTGTATTACTTTTGATATTCATTTTAGCCTGTGTAAAGTTTATTTGTACCGGTAGGCACCTGCGGCTTATAGACATGTGCGGCTTATTTATGTTAAAAATAATTATTTTTGAAAAATTCAGTGGGTGAGGCTTATATTCAGGTGCGCTCAATAGTCCGGAAATTACGGTAGATTTCCTTGATTGACTGAACAGACTGACTTTGCCATAGGATTTCATTTTAAGACTTGTCTTGGCTTTTAGATCTTGAAAAGGGCCAATAAAATATCTGATCTCAGACATTGTCTGAGAAAAAATGTGGTATTTTAAGTCAGTAGGGTTTGAGTCAATGTATAGGAGTATCCCAATTAATCAAAATGTATCCAAGTGGGTCACAAACTCCACCTGCAGAAATTGGAACAGTAGCAGTAGTCACTGGGCCTACAAAATGAAAGCGCACAGGTCACTATAACAGAGAAAGGTGGGGGAGGTTAGCTGTCTCTGTGGAATACTAATAGCAGCCAAAATCACAGGGATGCACAGAACACTCAAAATACACAACAAAAAAATCAAAACAAATCCAATTAAATCCAATTAAATGTAACGTGTAACTTAGACTTTTCACAGACACAGTAACTACACTAGCAAGAGAGGATGAGAGGTTTAAGGTCTACAGCTACACGGAACACACTCCAAGAGTCAAATCTACCTCGGACATCGGCTGATCGTCTTCACCCTAAAACAATGGGTAGTGATGATTAGCATTTAGCTCGAAGCGTAGCCGCTCTATTCTTTTAGCATTCTTTCTTTACCGAGGCTATCCGGGGGGGGGGGGGGGGGGGGGGGGAAGTGACAAACATGATAGTGTATCTAACCCTTTCTGGCGTCATCATATCTTATCAGGTCAGGTCAAGAAGCGAAATTATGTCAGTGTGTCATGCATGTTAGAACTACAACTAATACATAATGTCTATAGTAGCACAGTACATGTACAGTATATAGGGATTGTAAAGAATAGGACGCTCAGTTAACCGCCACCAAATGCAGCTTGATGCAAAAAGAGTTTAACTCTGAATATTTCAACAACAGCGCCCCTGGGATCTAAAAACCACCTCGCTCATAGCGCTTTTGCCTCTTTCTGCAGCATTTATTGCCTTTATTTTATGATATTTTATTTTATTGTATCGTCAACTGCCATTTCAATATATCTTGAAACATTTCTTCAATTCTCTCTCAATCTTTTCAGAGCGGTTGGCCTTAGGATACAGTGCTCTGTTAAAAAAAATTAAAAACAACAATACAGTTTTGAGGTACATCTTTCCATGGACCTTCATCTATTAGAAAACCATAAGGTGCCTAGTAGTTCTATTGATAAAACATCAGTTTGGCTTTATCTTGCATTGAAAGCCACAATAAGGCAGCTGAGCAGAAGGCAGTGGCCAAGCAAGCAAGGCACTGGGTTGGTACACTCCTCATATTGCCAGAGGGTGAAGGATGCTTCAGGACAGTAGCGCACACACACACACACACCACACACACACACACACACACACACACACACACACACACTGACACACACACACACAGCTGGGCATAAGCGTGTGGAGGCATGTGCAGGCATGTGGGGCAAGACATAGTCCACCAGGAGTAGTGTGCCTGGATTAAAAACACCTTCCATACTGTGTGACCTATGACCTTAGAGGGCATGTTTGAGCAGAGGCGGTGTTGGGGATTTTGAAATGAACAATTTGAAATGAATGTGGGCCAGTGCTGGTGGTCAGACGGGCTGATAGGTGGCTTCTGCTGCTGGCATATTCAATCCAGATCTTCCAAGTGCAAACCAGAGGCGCTGTTGTTACACACAGTTAAAGCTGCACTACGTCATGTTTGTAACACACAGTTAAAGCTGCACTACGTCATGTTTGTAACACACAGTTCAAGCTGCACTACGACATGTTTGTTACACACAGTTAAAGCTGCACTAGGTCATGTTTGTAACACACAGTTAAGGCTGCACTACGTCATGTTCGTAACACACAGTTAAAGCTGCACTACGTCATGTTTGTAACACACAGTTAAGGCTGCACTACGTCATGTTTGTAACACACAGTTAAGGCTGCACTACGTCATGTTTGTAACACACAGTTAAAGCTGCACTACGTCATGTTTCCTGTAACAACTTTCTATGTCCGTTATGTCTTGCAAGTGTGGCAACGGTTAGTCATACTCATCCAATACAGCAAACCGTGTATAAAGACCCCAGATTGCCTAACTCTGCTTTGCTTAAACACCACTGGCAACCCATTATAATGTCAAAAATCACATATCAGATTTTGCGACTATAGTGCACAGGCCACCGATTAGGCTTTTGCTTTTGAAAAAAGCTTTAAAATACAAGGCATTAGCAGGTTAGAAAAATAGGACTTGCTTCAAAAAATCCTCATGTACGACAAATATCAACATTTATATGGGGTTTCTTTTCACATTTACCATTTAAAATGGGTTTCTTTGAGGATTTAAACAATTACACACTGTAGCTTTAATGCCACTCCAAAAGCTGTGGAGGAAGGAAAACACTGTCTTTAGTCTCACCTTTTCATCTTCGCCTTCTCCCTCACCCTCCTATAGACAAAACAGACGGTTGGCTCAAGTCATTACTCATTATTGTCACCGGTCTATCATTGTTCATCATTTGTATTCCTCATCAAATCTCTTTTTTTGTTTGCCAAAAATGATGCACTAATCTTTATGTCTTTATGTTTTCTATACATTTATATGCATAGAAATATGTCAACCACTAAATTGTTGAGATGTTATAAATGGTACAAAACAAATGTAAACACCAAACATGGGATGCATGTTCTTTACAAGAAGAGATTTACCTGGGGTTCCTCCACTTCTCCTCTTTTCTAACGAAAAGAAGAACACAGGAGAGTTGAATTAGACACAGCAGGGGATGGCTCATCAATCACAACTTTTAACTAAAAAGGAGGACCTTTAGAAACTCCTCTCGAAGTGTATCTACCGCATGACATCACTCACGGGTCAAACAAACTATCACTACACACAAACAAACTACACAACTACCACAGAGAGCAGTGTGACAGACACTTCAGTGAGACCAACAGAGGCAGTATCATCCACAGGTCAACACGAGGCTGCAAACAGGAACACTGGTGAGGATGGAGTTAGGAGGAGGTGGGACATTTTATGGGAGCGGACCAGGGTAGAAGGTTAACAACATGGGTGACAACAATCAAACAGTTCTACTTCTGGTAGAGACGAGCCTCAACACATCAGGACATGGAGAAGGAAGGGGGTGGGAAGCCACTAGTCTAACGTCCACGATGCAGTGGAGAGGGGGGGGGGGGGGGGGCAGCACACAAACCTTCAGGACAAGACTGAAAACGGGAAAAAACCAAGATAATCAACATGGAATGTGCGATGAGAGGACTTAGAGGAATTAAAAGGGAGAGATGACATGTAAAGGAGAAGAGTGAAGGAAAGGAAAGGAGGGAGTGGAGTGGAGTGGAGTGGAGGGGCAAGCCCGGGAGGGAGGGACAGAACACAAGAAACACCAAGGAGGCTTGAATGGTTGGGACCAATTACACTCTCGTCTTCCGCTGCCTCCTCCTCTACTTCCTCCTTCTCTTCCTCTTCCTCCTCCTCTTCCTCTTCGGGGGCAGCTTCTGTTGTCTCCTGCTCAGCCTCTTCTGCCTGGGCCTCCTCCTCGACCTCCTCCTCCTCCTCCTCCTCTTCAGCTGTGTCCCCCTGCAGGGCAGCCTCCTCTGACTCTACAGGAGCCGCTGCCTCCTCCTCCGTGACCTGCTCCTCCTCTGCATGCACATCTCCATTGCACTCCTCCGATGGCGCTCCTCTTATCTAGAGGAGGTGGGCCACGGCGCAATACCCCCACGCAAGGAGAAAGAAGTAGAGGAGGGAGAGGAGAGAAATAGATTCAAACGTCAGAATAAATATGAGCATGGATGTTGTGTGTGTGTGTGTGTGTGTGTGTGTGTGTGAGGAGGGATGGATGGAGTGATGATGCTAGTGGGAGGTGGAAAAAGGAGGAGAGTTGGGGAGAGAAAGGCGATGAGCACAAACAGCAGGCCAGGAGACAGGATCAGAGACTCTTCTGAGAGGTGAGAGAGGTTGGGGGAAAAAGAAAGCATAAAGCACTTTATTTAATGTCTGTGTGTGTGTGTGTGTGTGTGTGTCTGTGTGTTTGTGTGTGTGTGTACAGTGTGCAGGTATCTGTGTGCATGTGTGTGTGTGTGTGTGTGTGTGTGTGTCAGTCTTTCTGTCTGTCACACATCAGACAGCTGAGGAGCACACACTGGAAATACCCCATTACTAATATGATCTTCAGCCATGGAACTGGAGCAGTGGAAGGAGACTATTCTGAGAACAGGTACCCCAGCGAGCACATCTCCTCTCTGTGTGACAAACACATCTCCTCTCTGTGTGACAAACACACTGGTTCTGAGAAATAAACTCTACTGGAGAACCATCATCCAACACACACGGCAGCCCAGACTGGAGAGAGACCTCTGTGCTCACAGCATTCCATTCTCTGTGCTACTGATGTCATTTAAAATATGTATGCATGACGTTTTATCTGTATGAAAAAAAAACCGTACGGTTTGATAAAAGCATCTAGTTTACATTTAAACCTCTTGAAACACAGGAATTATAGCATGCCTCAACAGCTGTACACCTACACCACAGACATGCTAACAAAACATTTATTCTATTGTCACACACACCCATTCATATCACACCACCACAGTTAAACGCTCTATGTCAAACATGTAAAAAAAACACATGCAGAAACTATTAGGCAACAAACAAACAGATAAACACACAAACAAAAACTGCACCCATCACGGCAGAACACAGAATACCGGAGCAGGATAGTTAACTGAAGGAGGGGAAAAAAACACCACACGTGTCTCTGGGATCAAGCAAGACTGGACAGAGAAAGAGAAAAGGATGATAAACGAGTCAGGGAATTACTGTCGAGTCATCATCGAGGGGTTCTCCAGCGTCTGTTCCGTTCTGGAGAACAGGCGTTTGTGGCGCCTGTTGAGCTTCCTGTGCCAAGAGATGTGTCGAGTTTAATGGATTAAAGCAGACGGATTCAGGAGGACACAATGGATTTTGTTAGAAAATATCCAAACACTTGCTATATCGAATTAGATTATTATCAGATTAGAAATATACTTTTAGCCTCCTAACTGTTCATTTAATTCCCTGATTACACTGCCCAGTTAAAGATGGGGTCTGTGATACTAATCCAATATTCCTGCTAAATTCAGCGAATAGCTCCTGAATCATGGTCCTCTACCTGTCTGTTCTGTGTGTTCTCAAAACAATGGCGGTGTTCGTACAGAGTCCTGGCTCTGTGAGGCGTATACTAATGAAACATGCACAGTGGCTCGGGCGAAGCCGTAAACGATTCCAGCCAATTGACATGTTGCTTCAGGAGCACAGAAGGGAGGAGCCCAAATCTTAACAAACTTTCGCCAGAATCGTGAACTGTGCCTTTAATACAGGCCTATTTTACAGTCACTATCTGTACTAAATCTAGGTCAGGCCCTATCCACAAATGCAAAACATTTCCCTAAAACCTTCCACCGTGTGCAAATGTGTTCAGGAAGGAAGGATGTCATCAGTTCAGCAATTAGAGAGAGGTGTCCAGAAGCACATGAGACACATTGTACATTGTGTCTTTAGTGTAGAAAACATTGTTAGCGCATGTAATACAAACACTATCATACATAACTGTTTTTATGTTAGCGTACAAAAGCCTTAAATGTCAAAGAAAAATAGTTATGACCGTAGACATTTAAATTACTTTACATTTAAATATATAAGCATGCGTTGCTATGCTATGCTGCGAATTCCATCCTTGGAAAAGCAAAAAATCCAATAGGTTTCTTTCATTGTCATTGTAGACCAAATAGTTAACTCAACTCACTGGATGGCCTTTGGAAAAGACTTTTCAGGCCGCAGTTCTAGGTTCTTCTTTCCCACCACATCATTACTCTACAGTTAACCCCTGGCTGACCTGTTGGTTCCCATAAAACAACTAAACTACCACTGCAGTCCAATTAGCTTTGACCAAACTCAGACTAGTTTCTTTGTGAGTTTGCAAATCAGAACGAAGAAAAACTAACATTTGATCAGTGAATCATTTAGACTATCAAACAGCCGGTAGGATGTCAATTCAGCAGAAAATAACAAAATGACATCAGTGACACTGTAAGAAAATATCATCTCAACCTTAAAGCCTTCTGGAGGGGGAATCCCCAGGAAGGTGTAGACATCGTTGTCTTCCTTGGCATCGAAAAACGTCTCGTAGTCCTGTAAAATTGAAAAATATTCATATAAATCCCTTCTCTGATTGAGTCACCAATCCTAAATCATCTATGACGATGATGATTTAAAAAAGAGAGGGACTAATAAGAATCACAATGGATTTTTCTTCCTTCAAATAAGACAGCAATGAAATTTCTTGAATGCATTGTATCTGTATATCTATATACTGTATGTGGCCCTAATTTGCACTGAAACTACTCATTAGAATCCTCAATAGAGATGCATCAATACCGATGTTTTCAGCCTGAGTACGAGTATGAGTATGTACATTCGTGTACTTGCAGACACAGAGTACAATACCAGTACTTAATAATTTGCCTATGCCGGTGTTCTATCAATTTCTCTTACCAGACTGTTTCCACAAGGGCAAGTCTGATAGGGCAGCAACACATGACAGAACGCCACCTGACCACAGCTTTGAGTTTAATATAATGTTGCCATGAAGTGATATTGGTGCGTGGTGTCTGAGAATGTTTATGAGTACGAGTATATGAGCACAGTATCGGGTTGATACCCGATACTGAGGTCTGTACCGGTGCATCCCTCATCATTAAAGATATCCTAACTTAGATAAGATCGGAGGCCTGAGGTGGGACATAGCCACCAGTCAAAGGCACCAGTTTAGGAACAGCTTCTGTAATGGGAAGGTGGAATTTTTCCGACCTTAAGACCCTTGAACTTACATTAAGATGAGACAAACACTTGTGGATATGTTTTTTCTGTTATAAGGCCTCAGATTCTTTCCAGATTCTGCCTGTGTGCTGTGTGTGTGTGTGTGTGTGTGTGTGTGTGTGTTGCGTGTGTGTGTGTGTGTGTGTGCTGTGCGCTCACCCCGCAGTAGCTCTCTTCGTTAAAGATCTGTGGAGGAAGAGGAATGCCGTTTGCGGGCTTCTTCTCTCCAGGCACGTTCTCCCTCATCCACATGCGGTTGTCTTCGCTGCAGGCGATGTCCAGCTGTGTGAAGTCGATCTTGAGAGCTTCAAGAAAGCCCAACACATCCTGCTGCTTCTTCTTGATCTGGGAGCATAACAGGTGTGTCCATTACGGCCCATGGAAACGCAAAATACTAAATGTTAGGATACTTAATGGCAACTATACAAGATTAAATGGAATCATTTGAATGTCTTCCATCGCACATATACAGAGATATATTTTAATTAACTAACATGAACTTTGACTAAAACATAAGATTACGTTTATAAAACAAATATCAAACAACCTCAGCTTATAACCTATTCATATTGTTAAATATAATGCTTTTGGTGGACTGTCATAATTACTTTTGTTTGGGGTATTATTATTATTGTTATTATTTTTATTTGTATTACTATTATTATTATTATTATTATTATTGAAGTACATACACAGTTGGAAGATATTGAATTCAAAACAAAATCAGCGTTAGAGCTGGTGTTATTTACTTAATAAAGTATGTCCTCGAAGTTTTTTTTTGTAAGGGATTGCTGTTGCAGGTTTGGAATGACAGCGACACTGCCGAGATATATAAGGAAACTGGCAGAGTGGCTTCTTGGCTACACGTCTGACCCACAAATTAGTGGCTCAGCCTTCTACTGACAAAGAAAGGTTTCGATGTGCCCTATTTTCTTCAGATTAGGCTGCGTTCCAATGTTCAACGTTTGCCAAACTTACCGAAGTCTATCTTCATGCACATTCCTGCCTCTTGTCCAAATGAAATAAAAAAATAAGGTAAATAAAAGTTGCACACAAGTCATGCGTTTGCTTACCGCTGTCGATCCTGAAGAGGAGGCTAGGAATACTTTAATAACCATCTTGATGTTAGACTGTGATTTGTGAAGAGCTAACTAAAGTTCTCTTAGAAGACACAGCCTGTAGCCTTCACTCTCGTTAACCGAAACGCACAGGGCATAGACTACCCTGTAAGCATCAACCACACCAACGAGGCTATTTTTGTCCCCGCGCACATCTCTGTGGGATTGGTGGGTTTGGTTCAGGGGTTCGCTGTTGACCAAGTGATTGGAACCTTCAGCTGTCTGTTGACTTTGGGGACACCAGGTTAGTCTGCAACTACGTAGCTCATTATGCTTATAAGGACCGAAATAGCCACCAGTGGTCGTGAGTGAACAAAGACGTCGAGTTCGTCAAGTGTTAAGTTGCAACGATGTAGCACTATGCCTAATGTAACATATGTTCTAAGTCACCACCAACACGTTTCAGTGTTATAGCTACATAGAACATTACTTTCCGCTTCCTTAATAACTAGCTTACTGAGGAAATTCAACCAGGCTTGTTTCAGATAAGTTTGTTTCGCGACATGACGATTACCGCCAACTACATTTCCCATGTTGCCTTTACAAGAACGCGATTCTGTTGCTATGGTTACCAAACCATAGCATAGAATTTAGGTTAACCAAAAACTAATCTTTCCGCTATGTTGCTAAAACAGCGTTGACCAGGTGAAAGTATATCATAGATAACTTTACGTTGTATATCGATAGCTGTGTTGTTTAAAACATTGCATATTGTTGGTTAAAGTAGCTACGGTCATTCATTATGCGTTAAATCTGTAACGTTATAGACTACTGATTAATAAAGCAAGCTAGCCAGCTAAGTAAAGTTGGAAAAGGTCAGCTGCAGTTAGATATCTGAAAACCGTTAATTTGGCTTTCATTTTGAGTGGGTTTGGTCAAATTCCTGTATTTCCATCTGGTGGCTAACTTAAATCATTAATAAAACATGCACTTTTTTTTAAAGATGTCTTTTCAACAATTGGATGATGCTGGTAGTCAAGGATGTGCACTCTCCTACAGTAGGTCTTGCACGCCTTCGGATGAATCCACCTCATCCAACAAGAGAAGAAATTGTAGTGCTGATAGCAGCCGAGGGAGTTCTCAAGCATCCTACTCTCAGTCTGACTTCGAAGATAAAAAAAAACCATCTGTGCTCGAGAAATCCCACGCCTCACTAATAAAGAAATCTCCCAAGAAAACGAAAGGTTATTACAAAGGTATTGAGGCCTCTTCTATATAGAAAAGGGCTTGGGACAGTTTATCTAGGGTCAGATATAGGCTACTATTTTATGAAGAATAATTTCATTGAATTCATAATTCACTGTTCAAGTGAAAATACATGTGGTTGTTTAAAAAATAATAATACCTTCATGTGCCCTTATCAACCAAACAGTTGGACATTTTGACAATGTATCCTAAGGTTGTAATGTTGAATTTAGCCTACTTGTTGTGCTAATCCCTCAACATTCTTTCCTAGATCTCCATGGTCACGCTATTACGCCTCACTTTTCCCATTTTATCCTGTTAGGTCAAAAGAGGTCTGGTGTGCAGTATCCACATCAAAAGAGGAACCTCAGACCTGGCCGGAAAGCCCCCTTTTCCCCCCCGATCAAGCCCCTGGATGGCGTCTGCCAGCGCATCGCCTCGGCCCGCGAACACCGCATCAAGAACCTGAGCAACCAGGTGTGGGAGCTGCAGCAGCAGCTAAACGGCGCTTCGCAGGAGAACCGGCTGCTGCGTCGCGTGCAGAACCGCCACACAGCGGCGCTGCAGCAGTTCCAGGACTCCCAGAGCGGCTTGCCACAGGTACGTCCCTTATTCATACCCGTGTCTGTGCACAATAGTGGGCAGCGTTAGCATAGGGGGGTTAATTGGAAGGGGGGGGGGGGGGGTTAGGCCTGGGAATTGGATGGTTTGAGCTCAGCAAGTCCTGGTTGTGCAGGATGAACTGTGTTTGAACAAGACGCTGAACCAACCTGCGAACGCTCCCAGTGGCAGAGAGCAGTATACTGTACACCTCTGCCATTGCTAGCTAGATGTGAGGCATTCGGTGCACTTTGAATACACTTTGTTGCAGAAAAATTGTATCTCAGAGCACTTCTCAGTCATTCATTTGAGACACGAAGTGACCTAGGTATGAGCTGACACTTTAATGAACCTGGCCCTGGTCTGGTGAGGAGTTGGTAGACAGGTGCCAGATCTGGGCTGGGTCCAGTGCCGGCTCAGTGGCCGTTTTGGCATGTGCACAGCTTGTCACAATCAGTTTCCATGTCTCCTTGTCTTGATTCCATGTCATGAATCCATATCTTCATTCCATGTCTCCTTGTCTTGATTCCATGTCATGATTCCATGTCTCCATGCCCACGTCTCTCCACCGTGGCTGGTCAGATTCTGCTGAAGCACGGGAACGAGGTGCAAGCCCTTCAGGGGCTTCTGCGGAAGGTGAGGGCCCAGAGGAACAGCCTGGGGCACCGCCTCACCTCCATGGAGGATCACCTGCAGGAGACGTCCGAGGAGCTGCACAAGCTGCAGCAGCTGTGCCGACGGCGCGGCCTAGGGCAGAGGGAGGAGCTGGCACAGAAGCTCAGCAAACTCAGCCTGGACCAGGAGCTCAAGAACAACAGGATAAAGGTGAGGAGGGGACTGGTAGTGATGCTGCACAGTGTGTGTGTGTGTGTGTGTGTGTGTGTGTGTGTGTGTTTGTGTGTGTGTGTGTGTGTGTGTGTGTGTGTGTGTGTGTGTGTGTGTGTGTGTGTGTGTGTGCTGAGAGCGTGTGACGTTCGTGTGTGTGTATATGTGTGTGTGCTGAGAGCGTGTGGCGTTCGTGATATACCAATTACTCCTGACCACAGGTGATCCTTGGACAGACCCAGCTCAGTCAGATGAGGGACTGGGCCACTCCAGAATCAGTTGTTGTTTGGGATGAATCAGTTGTTGTTTGGGACGAATCTGTTGTTGTTTGGGAGGAATCAGTTGTTGTTTGGAACGAATCTGTTGTTGTTTGGGACGAATCAGTTGTTGTTTGGGAGGAATCAGTTGTTGTTTGGGACGAATCAGTTGTTGTTTGGGATGCTACCTTTACAAGCCTCAAGGCCCAATGACTTGGGCCAATTACAATAACATCACCAGGTTTCTTTTTACACACATTGACTTGGCACTATTTGAGAGCACTAATAAAACATACATTTGCGTGTGTGTGTGGTCAGTCTGGACCTTGAGCTCAAGAACTAGAGGCCAGTTGGGAAGAAAAAGTTGTATATATATGTATATTGTATGTGAATTGTGTTTGTAAATGTCTTTCTGTAGCTCAGTAGTAGATGTTAGTAGTGGGATTGCGTTCATGGGTCTATTGGATTATATATGTTATGTGATGGAGATGGTTGAGTAAGTGCCTTTAGGTATTGATTATATAATGTTGTTTGATGTTATGCTCCTCTGTTCTGTTCCTAATGTAGAAAATCTTCTGATTGCCTTTAAAATCACTGATTTTCTCAAGTGATCAGACAGTTTCAAAACAGTCATACAATAGCCTTGTCAATAAAGGTCAATGTTGTAAAGTGTTGTTCACTAAAAAATGATTGGAAGATTGAATCACAGATATTGATCTTTGCATAAATCTTGCTGTCTGTATTTCAGAATCTGGAGAGGAACCTTTATCTGAGTAATGCATCCTTCAATCGCCACTTGAGCACAGAGATAAGAAAAACTGTGGAGGCTCGAGATTTGTCCAAGTTACTCCAAGAACAGATCGACCTGCTGACCCAAAAGATCAAAGTTGGTGTTTACAATGAATTCTGACTCACAAAATGTCCGCAAACATGTAAGTCAAATAGTTGTTGACCTACACTTTGGGATTGGAAGATACAGTCCTCAGTTCTGGCAAAAGGTTGTTGATGTTTGAGCTCAACATCCAATCAAATTACACCCCTCCAAATTACACTGTGTTGATTGGCTGGAATAGTGCATGGCTCGGTCTGAGCCACTCTGTCTGTTTCCCATCTACAGAGCCAGGACTGTGTACCAACACCTGAGTTTTTTTGAGTGAAACGTCGGCACTTAAAAACAGACAGAAATGTCATGTTTCAGCTCACAAAAGCATATGATTAACACACACACAGACTCGATTTAAGTCAGAGTTTCACATTTCACATCACACACACAGAACGGAGAGCCAGAGGGCCATGAGGAGCAATTAGCTGAATGTGACAGAAAGTGTATTGCATTAGGATTGTGGACTGTGCCTTTAACTCTGAGTGCTGGAATTAACTGCTGAACACATGTTCTGGTTCTCTTCTCTTCTCTGTGCAATCATAAAAAACAGGAAAGGGAGCGGGAGTTGGAGATTCACAATATCTACTCACATCGATTCCCAAAGGCAAAGAAAGGTACTGCATATACCTCTGTTCTTTAGCATGAGGAAGCAAATAGACCTCTTTTAGTCTGTTTCCACATGACCTTAAAATGGGACAATGGACCAAAACGAAATAGTCTACCTTAGCTTTGGAAGGTCAGGGTATTAAGCCTAAGTTGTTTTTTTCCTGGTTGAAAGTCACTGATTTTGACCTTTATGACTTTGAGATAGCAAAACTATTTGTTTTCTTTTCTTCCTCCAATAGAAGGAAAAAAATATATTGATATGACTGTGTACTGTGATCCCAGTTGCTGATGTGTACTGGTGAACTTGTCCCTCTTATCTTAGGAACAAAAGAGACCAAATCCATACAGACTGAGGGCTTATCACCTCTGCCTTTGGAAGCTCCTGCCTGTAAGCTAAAGATCGAGTATGAGAGTGAGGAGCATCTAGGGAATGAACTGGATAAGCAAAGAAGCAACAGGAACAGGGTACACAACTTAGCTTTACACAGAATGGGGTCAAAGTTCACAACTCTGCATTAGTGCTGACCACGAACTGGCTTGGATGGAAGGGGATCAGAGCCAGATTTGTTCCACCACCAGATGTGTGGGAATAGAATTAAGAATTTAGAATAATTCAAGAATTCCACTAGGAATTCCGCGGGGTCAAAACACATTGATGCTTGATGGATGATACTGTCAGTGTTACATGGTACATTCAGCTGGCACATTCAGCTATTATGATCCAAACATTGAGTTAAATTGAGCTTTACATGTGTGTTAAGGTGTTTGATACACTGCTGTACTGTGTGTGAACTTTGAATGTTTGATTCAGGTTTTTGATAACATATGACATAGATAGAGCACAGCGTGAGATTAAGAATTTACATCTGTTCAGCAGTGATGGTAATATTTCTTTATTTGTTACATGGTAAAAATACAAATAGTTGGCTTTTCGAGAATGTTAAATGCTTAAATGGTTTTAATGTGCCTTAGATATTTAATTCATTCAGCCAATACGAGGTTTATGACAAAGTCATCAGTTGTCTAGTTATTCTGCCTTAATCCATGATCTGAGGATCGATTGTTTGAGTCTATAGATATTTAGTTGAGGGGAAATCGCGGGTTTTCTCTCTCTGTCTTGTGTGATTGTCGAGTAAAGACCATTATGTTTGATGAAGAAAACTCTGAATGACTTTGTGGTTATTTCTCACTAGTTCAGAGGTACAACATCAGAAGAAAATGCAAGAAAAAAATTGCAATTTGAAAAAAACATTTTGGGACAGAAGTGAGCCGCCGCTGCATCTGTATTGATTGTGTGAATGACTTTGTTCTCAGGAACGCTGTGCCATTGATTTCAGCAAGTCAGAGAAAGATCAAAAGGGTACGACTGAAAGCCTTACAGAGGACAATGAGTCAGGCGATGGTACAGCCGTTGATGCTGGTATGTCATGGAATGTGCTGTTAATTCAATAAACTCTAACCAAATCACTCTAATGCAATATGCAGCGTGCCAGCTGACAGTGCTGCTGTTAGTGGAAAAAGCTTCATTTGAAAATGTTCATCCGCTTATAACAAATAAAGAAACATAGCTTGATTTGTGTAATAATTTAATGGATTAGGCTATGTACTATAGCAGCATAAATCATTTTACTCGATTATAACAAGATAGCATAAAAGATTTTATAGAATATACTTTCTTGACAAAACATTTTTACATAAAGTACATTGGTGTTTTCAACTTTCAACTGTGATCACAAACATTAAATAAATGGGAACAAGATCCTTATCATTATTGGGTCATTATTATCATACATATTTTGCCTATTTGTCCTTCTATGCAGTCACTCAGAGTGCAGAGGCAGGCAGCATTGAGGATCAGCAGCAGGCCAAGGGTGATGATGATGATGATGATGATGAGGAGGAGGAGACTAACGAGACCACCAGTCTACCGTGGGACGCCGACAACGACCTGACCAGCCCTAGCCAGGCCGAGACGAGCCTGGACCTGGACGACCTGTTGGACGCCAACTGCCTTTCCGCCAACAAGCAGACCACTCCCCGCATCCGGCGCCACTACACCTTCAAAGAGACCATCCAGAACCTGCACAGGGGTCGGCCAGCCTACGGGGCTCTGGGCCAGGGGCTCCAGAAGGGTTCCCGGGCCCCGGCCCAGACGGCCAACCACGACGGGGACAGTGCTTACGAGCCCTCTTTCCTGTCTGTGCCGGCTGGAAGAGTGCGCCTGGCGAAGGACACGCAGCACGGGGAGGACCCACGCAGCCGCAAGAGCAGCCTGATGAGGGAGCTGTTCGGCCAGGCAGACGCGGCAGAGCCCAAGGCCGACAGGAGGGCCCACGCCAAGGAGCCGCCCGCCACGAGCTCGGACTTGGACCGCACGTCCGCCTACGTCCTGGGAGACACGGTGCCTCATATCAGAGACGGGTTCATCATATTCGACTGAGATTATAACTGCCAATTATTTTTGCCAAGCTTTCATAATAAAATATATGTTTTCAGAGACACATTACCTGAGCCTTGTTATTTTTTCCCATTTGTTTATAATAATAATAGTATAACTAACAAAAGCACGACAATGTGTTTACAAGTGTTTGAAAATGGTTTAAAAAATTAACTATTTGTATTGATGAATAGAAGTTAGAAGCAGCTAGAGTTAGCGCCTGGCAGGTGGCATAACATGGAGGAGTTATTTGGGGTTTGAGGACACTTTGATGTTATGAAACTCCATAGTGCCACAAGCCCTTGCAGACATCACAGAATTTGAATATTTGATTACACAAACCAGGAAAAATCACTGCAGACCCCTCACACCCCGGACACAACCTATTCAAACTCCTCCCCTCTGGTAGACGCTACAGATCACTGTTCGCCAAAACCTCCAGACACAAAAACTCTTTCTTCCCCCTCGCCGTCTCACTACTGAACAGTTAACCCACTGTAGCATATAGTATATTTATCTCTGCACTTCTTGCACTCTCCACTTCTTCTTTGCACTATTGTTGTGTAACAATTCACAGCTACTGTACATAGCCATCCCGCCTTGTATATACTTTCTTAAACTTCTTAGACCATTGCACTGTTGCACTGTTTGTTTTGTATTGTGTTGTAATGTATATTTTGTGTAAGCACACTGAGAGCCACTTTACCAAGTAAAATTCCTTGTTTGTGCAAACTTACTTGGCCAATAAAACCTGATTCTGATAGACACTTTTGACACTTTTATTTGTTGTCATAGCTCGCACCATATATTCAATCATTATTGTACAAGGGAAAGTCAATTTACAATGCTAAAAATGGAAGCAATAATGAAATTAAGGGTTGTTTGAAATTCAACGTTTCAAGAAAGCATGAAGTAATCTAGAGACATTTCTCCTTCTCCATAATCATAAACATCAAAAAGAGTTTTTAAAAGAACAGAAAAAAAAAGGCATGAAGCGGATGTGAATTACCACAAACCATAACGCTGTCAGAGTTGTCATGTTTTTTCACTGTGTGTTATGAAACACACCCACTGAGTCATTTGTCAAAGTATACTATGTGATAGCAGCCTAGAACAAGTTGTAGCATAACCTTATGAGCACTAATGTTCATTTGAAAAAGCCTGTCTTTGCAAGATGTTTTGGAAGTTGGCATGCT
The DNA here is from genome assembly GCF_900700415.2 of Clupea harengus. Taxonomy (NCBI): domain Eukaryota; kingdom Metazoa; phylum Chordata; class Actinopteri; order Clupeiformes; family Clupeidae; genus Clupea; species Clupea harengus. The sequence continues at coordinate 23,955,957 of NC_045160.1, forward strand.
GGAATACTTTGACATACCTTGTAAAATCTTCTGGATTTGGCATACATCATAGCACTTAACAATGCACAAAACTGACCTGTATTTGTCTCTCTGATGTGTTATATGTCTTGTGTTTTTATAGTGTAAATATGTATATATATATGTTCAATCTATATTTTTATTGTTTTTGTGTCTGAGAGCTGCTACCTCAATTTCGTTGTACTTGTGCAATGACAAATAAATATATTCTATACATAGAGCCTGCAGCAACAGGGCATTAATGCAGAGGAAGTGGCCAGCCTAGATCTGTGAACTAGAGCTGAGCTGAGGTTAGGTTGGTCAGGTATCTTACAATACCACAGTCATACACAAAATAGAATAAGAGTATGCAATGTTGTGCGATGTCTGCATGAGGTGCCTCTATAGTTCAGAATGGACACTGTTCACTGGACCAAGTGCAAATCACTTGTTGGGAAAAGAGAGGGCTGTAAAAAAAACAGGATAGGGCACAGCCTTTGATGCCAACATGTTGTGCAAGTCTCCGTAGCAAAATATGATGATCTACACTACAGTGTCCAAAGCAGCACTAAGGTCTAGAAGAACTTAGTCATTTTGAACTTTAACTATGGCCGTTTCAGTGCTGTGTTGGGCTCTAAAGCCAGATTGGAGTCCATTGAGTCTGGGCAGTGTACCATGAGGCGAGTCCTATCTGTTTTCTTATTCTCTTTTTCAGTGGTGCAACAGTGTCAAGGGTTGAGCAAAGCACACTTGTGACACCATCTGTTGGTGGGTCGATTTGAGGTGGGGATGTGCTTACGCCACTTTCAGTGCCAGGAGTAGGAGCTGAGGCGGCTGGTAGTTTTGATGTGAATTTTGTTGTAGTTTGTAGTTGTCATATAAACCACGGCTGTAGAGGGGGGTTAATTCTGATTTTGCGATACTCTTTGAATGCAGGTTACCATGTCTGTCACTACATGGGATAGCACAAGGTTGGTCATCACTGAGGTACCACCGATGAAAAGAGTCTTGATTGCCATCTCTTGCTGTGGAGAGAAGGCAAATTGGCCAGCCAACAGTCAGAAAAAGAATAATAAATGCTTTATTTAGTGTATCACAGTTTTCCGAATAGTGCTTGTAGTGTGACATCACATTGAACACATGTTCAACACATCCAACACTTGACCTCAAGAGAAGGCTACAAGGAAGATAAAGGAGGAAGTTGTGCACTTCACATGAAGTTTTCATCAAAGACGGAGATGTCAATGGCTGTGCTCACTCTAATCTCATGTAAGTATCATTTAATTTTTCTTAATGTGAATGTATAAAGTCAAATGAATATCTGAATCTTATAAAGATACTTTTAGAGTTGTTTGAAATACAGCCGTTGCAAATTATGTAATACTTTTTCAGAGATTTTTTCTCAATTTTACCGTACAGGCAAATAAAAAATATCTATTACCACAAATAGTATAAAATCCCTTTTTAACTCTTATTGGAGATTAGAAGTTTCAATGAATGATATTCATATTTTAAATTTGCCTTTAACTGGGTTCAATCTGACAGTTGCTGTGCAGAGATCAATGGTTCCATCCACACATTCTAAGAATCTAGTACTCCTTTTCTCTTTTTCCATTTTCCGTTAAGGTGCTCTGCATGAAGTTGAATAAAGTAATATCAAAATACAGTCTGCTATGCTGTACCAGGTTCAAATATGTGACAAAAATATATTTCATGCAGACATTTAATGTTTAATCATTCTACAAGAATAGTCAATATACTAATCCGAAAAACTGGCATAATGAAATCAAGACTGGGTTATCTGAACAAAGTTCAAGTTCAAGATTTCAAGAAGGGGTGAGCATGAAGGTGATCCAGGGAAATCGGTGTCTCTCCACCTCTACCTCCCACTCAACAACAACCACATACACAGACTAATAAGTGAAACTTGAGTTGTTAAAAGAAGAGAGGAGAAGTAGAAAGAGGATGTGAAACATCCTAAACCAGACTGCTGTCAAGAGTTACCATGTTGATTTGTCTTTCTCTATTTGTTATAAGCAGGAAATACACTTACCTGGTCACTTGTCATAACTTCAGTCAGTTATCATAACATGCTGTACGATGAACCTAGAACATGCTATGACATAACCTTATCTATGACTATGCTATGCTATGACATAACCTTATCTATGACTATGCTATGCAATGACATAACCTTATGAGTGTTTATCAGTTAAAATGAGGGCAATGTGTCATTGACATCAAAATTGAACAATGTAGCTGATACAAATCTTGATGAACCTCTATCAATATATGGGTCACAAATGGCCTGTATGCAGGTGTTTTATAGGTGTATTTCAGTGTAAGAGAATACAGTATATTCAATAGAAATTAACAATTCACATTGCATCTCCATTCTCTAATACATGAATCACCTCTCCTCCTCCTCCTCCTCCTCCTCCTCCTCCTCCTCCTCTCTCTGTAGTGGTCCTTGTTCTCAGTGTCCCCTCACTAACTGGTAAGTGAAGTATTTCTCCATTGTTCACATTCACCCAAAAGGTCTTTTCAATCCTACTCAGATTTGCATAAGCCTACTGTATTGAAATAAAAATAGTGAACGACTCTCTCCCTCAGGTTTCTACAAACCCTCCATCCAACTCATCTCTGGATACTCAGTGGTCTCACCTGGAGAAACTGTTCAAATCAGGTGCTCCTGCAGGGCACAACAATCCAGCTATCACAACAATGAAAACTCCGTAAAGTTATACAGAGATTATTCTGTCATGCTGATGGAGAAGCGTTGTTATTACTGGATATTCAGCGTGACATTTCCTCTGTCTATTGTGGATTCCTCTCACAAGGGAAATTACACATGTCGTCAATACTACTCCTTACACAGCCAGCCCATTAGCATCACTGTGGGTGAGCAGAAGTTGTCAGACTAGCTTGACACCCCGAAAGAAATATTATTATATTATATTATAATATCATAATAATAAGATAACTCATAAACTCATAATTCATAATAAAGCATGGTTATTTAAGAGGTGTTCATTTCTAGTAGGCTACCCTGTTAACCTGCTGCTCTGCTACCTGCTACCCCCTCTGTTAATTACATTTGTTATAAGATTAAAAACATGCTTTTGAGTTTTCATTAAGCTTTCTCTATATTGTTTTGTTAGGCCATAAGTAATTATGATATTTTAATTTTTGAAACTTTTCACCTTGTGGCGGTAACGGTAAAATTACTCTTATTACAATTAATGTCCCACTGATAAACTGTCCCCTTCCTCAGTGGTCCTTGTGCAGCCCAACATCTCTCTCAGTGCCCCTAATGGGGGCCTGTTCTGGGGGCCCCAGGGACCAGAGGTGACCAGGGGCCACAGCCTCTCCATCATTTGCTCTACTGGACCACAGTACCAAGGAGGCTCCTTCCACCTCATCTTTGATGGGTCTAACACGACCAGGACTGAGCTCGCTGTCAACCACTCAGCCTCCTTCTACATCCCTGAGGCAGATTACTCCCACCAGGGGAACTACAGCTGTGTCTATGAAGTCAACGTGTCCAGACGCGCCTTTAAATCAACACACACGGCACTGCTAACGATCATCATCAGACGTATATTGGAGACTTACATTTACATTTGTTTGTTTCTTTTGCTTGCTTGTTTGTTTGTTGGCTTGCTTTTGTTCTTGATCATTTTGCTTGTTCTTTGCTGTTACAGTTTACTGTTCTTCTTCCAGCATCCCTGGTTCCCATCATTGCATCCGGAGCGATTTCTGGGTTTTTCCTGGTGTTGGTGATCCCTGCCATCTTCTGCCTGGTGAGGAAAAAGTGTTTGAGCGACACCCCCCCGAGACACAGTGGTCCACAGAGTGAGTCTAAAACCGTCATCTCATTCATCAAAAATACTTATGAAAATGTCTCAGTTTACACAACAGTAGCAATGTGCAATAGCTCTTATTGTAACTGTAGGCTCATTTTTAGATAAAAGGCAAATACAGATACTGAGTTTTCAAGCTGTAGTAGTACCTATCCTAAATCTTTTTTATAAATTGGCATTCAATGCTTTGAAATATCGTAATACTAGTATTTAAATAACTGTTCACTAGTAAGACCAAACTTGCCCCTGAAATGCTACTTAACCTAAACTTTTTTTCCACTTGTACATTAACCATGTATGGCGGCCTCCCATGCAGGTCAGAACATCTACATGAACACATGTGTGCCTCCTGACCAGGGCATACATGGTGAAGATTCTGACAGTGACGTGGAAGAAGACTATGTGAACGTACCCAACATGCGGAATGGCTCAGCTGCCATAGAAAATGACTATGATGAGGACTGCATCTATCAAAACTATAACTGAGACGGTTTTCTGGTATATTTTGATTGAATGTTATAGTCTCACGGGGTCAAATGTGACCTCAGCTCTTCATGACTATAGTTTGGGAACAGTTCACTGAATTTGGGGTTCTAAACGTCAGTGCAACTAGTGGGGACACATTTAGCGGTCCTCTTCAAACCGATCACCGAAATCACCAATCACCCATACAGTATCTAGATCAAACTCCAACATGGTTGTCTCCACCTGAACATTGTTTTATATTGTTCTGTTCTGACATTTACATCACGCTCATACTTCATCACTGCAACACTCTGAGTATTAAATATTGCCACTGAGGGTTTTCGCTGTTTAGACAAAGCTTGCTATAGATGTGTTTGTAATGCAGATGTAATGCCTTGTTGGGATGCAGAGCTATTTAGTGTAGTACTCAGCTGGTTTGGTCCCAATTATTCCCAGTGTGAGACAGTGCTTTGGAGCCACAGTTGTAGCAGCAGTAAGGGTAGTGAGGGTAGACATCTTATGATTACTCATAATGTACTGTTTTCTTTTGCAAGCACTCGTATTTACATCATGAAACGCACGACTAGGTCAGAATTTACATTTTCAAAACAGAACTACACACAGAACATCTACCAGGCACATCAATTTGCCATTGCCCAGCCTACCACACAGTTAATCAGATGGCAGCAACTTGAGCATGGGTTGATCAACCAGAGTGGATGAAGAAATGTAACATGAGCAACGTTGACTGCAGGTGTCGGAGTGTGGCAAGACTCGGTGGAGTGGAGTGCTTTAGATTGAGCTGATAAATCTGAGAAATGAAACTTCCTCACAGATAAACACCTTATTATAGACACTTCCTGTGATTCTGTGGAAAAGCCGTTGACATTTGACCTCAGTAGCCAGTCAAATTACACCATTCCCTTCCGTTCTCAGCAGCAGGCCAAGGGTGATGATGATGATGATGATGATGATGAGGAGGAGGAGACTAACGAGACCACCAGTCTACCGTGGGACGCCGACAACGACCTGACCAGCCCTAGCCAGGCCGAGACGAGCCTGGACCTGGACGACCTGTTGGACGCCAACTGCCTTTCCGCCAACAAGCAGACCACTCCCCGCATCCGGCGCCACTACACCTTCAAAGAGACCATCCAGAACCTGCACAGGGGTCGGCCAGCCTACGGGGCTCTGGGCCAGGGGCTCCAGAAGGGTTCCCGGGCCCCGGCCCAGACGGCCAACCACGACGGGGACAGTGCTTACGAGCCCTCCTTCCTGTCTGTGCCGGCTGGAAGAGTGCGCCTGGCGAAGGACACGCAGCACGGGGAGGACCCACGCAGCCGCAAGAGCAGCCTGATGAGGGAGCTGTTCGGCCAGGCAGACGCGGCAGAGCCCAAGGCCGACAGGAGGGCCCACGCCAAGGAGCCGGCCGCCACGAGCTCGGACTTGGACCGCACGTCCGCCTACGTCCTGGGAGACACAGTGCCTCATATCAGAGACGGGTTCATCATATTCGACTGAGATTATAACTGCCAATTATTTTTGCCAAGCTTTCATAATAAAATATATGTTTTCAGAGACACATTACCTGATCCTTGTTATTTTTTCCCATATGTTTATAATATTAATAGTATAACTAACAAAAGCACGACAATGTGTTTACAAGTGTTTGAAAATGGTTTAAAAAATTAACTATTTGTATTGATGAATAGAAGTTAGAAGCAGCTAGAGTTAGCGCCTGGCAGGTGGCATAACATGGAGGAGTTATTTGGGGTTTGAGGACACTTTGATGTTATGAAACTCCATAGTGCCACAAGCCCTTGCAGACATCACAGAATTTGAATATTTGATTACACAAACCAGGAAAAATCACTGCAGACCCCTCACACCCCGGACACAACCTATTCAAACTCCTCCCCTCTGGTAGACGCTACAGATCACTGTTCGCCAAAACCTCCAGACACAAAAACTCTTTCTTCCCCCTCGCCGTCTCACTACTGAACAGTTAACCCACTGTAGCATATAGTATATTTATCTCTGCACTTCTTGCACTCTCCACTTCTTCTTTGCACTATTGTTGTGTAACAATTCACAGCTACTGTACATAGCCATCCTGCCTTGTATATACTTTCTTAAACTTCTTAGACCATTGCACTGTTGCACTGTTTGTTTTGTATTGTGTTGTAATGTATATTTTGTGTAAGCCAGTGGCGGCTCCTGAAAAAATTCTCAGGGGGGGCAATTTTTTTTATAATGATTAAGGCGACCCATTCAGTAAGTACATTAAGTTAGCTGATTAACTCATACAGCAATACCTTTTTGTCCACTATTGGCAGCACACAACAGTAATATGTCCCCTCTTGCTACATAGCTAGAGTAGCAAGTTACAGGTGGAAAGCTATAGAAGAAAGTTGCATCCAGGAGCCTTCATAAGCAAACATGATGTGGCTCCACATTAAATTATCCCACTTTTTCATTATCCACGTGTCTCAAATGTTGTATGATGTAACATAGCTTAACAGGACACATGATATGTCCAGTAACATCATAAAGAAGGGGTAACATAAGTCAAAAACAACAATATTTATTGACTGATCTTGAAAGTATTGGCTTACAAAAGCAAAATAAGTCATCACATAAAAAATTATTCAGTGTTAGTGCAAGAAGCGAACTGTGAAACATACTGTAAAACCTATGAAAAGTGACAGTGGTATATGAAATACAGACCGCATTAGCCACGCGATTTTCTTTCGTTCCAATTCTTGGATGTAGGATTTCCCTCCCTTTGTAGAAACCTGTTGAATGGACACATTTGGTCTAGGAAGTCCTAATTGTTTTGTTGTCAATTGATCTCCATTAGTACGCCGACTAAAAAGGAGTTTCTGTCAAAGAGCGAATCGAGTTATTGGACTGGACAGGGCAGCCATCTTGACAGAATATGCCTCCGTCGAAGCTGTATGACGTTCGTATAGGCTTTTACGTCCACTACTTATGACAAGACCAGGAGGGGCGAGCCCTCCCGGAAGCCATAGAGAATGCATTGAGAGCTCTGTTTTGTGAAAAAAATGGATTTAACATGGGAGTCAATGGGAGAGGTCTGGGGCGATTTTCATTTCGCCCCAAATCGCCCCAGAAGGGGTGGGGCCATTTGAAGCACGACTTTAGGCTGACTGAACGACTGTTACCTGATTCGACAATGACATACAGAGACAGATCAGACGGTCTAGTGGTAGAATCCGACAGAAAAAAAAATATTACATTTAAATTTACGTGTCATTTACGCGACTTACAAGGATATTGCGTTTATACATAAGGAGTTTTTTTTTTTTTTTTTTTTTTTCCCTAGGCAGTGCGTCGCCCCAATCGCCCTTATGGACGAGCCGCCCCTGGTGTAAGCACACTGAGAGCCACTTTACCAAGTAAAATTCCTTGTTTGTGCAAACTTACTTGGCCAATAAAACCTGATTCTGATAGACACTTTTGACACTTTTATTTGTTGTCATAGCTCGCACCATATATTCAATCATTATTGTACAAGGGAAAGTCAATTTACAATGCTAAAAATGGAAGCAATAATGAAATTAAGGGTTGTTTGAAATTCAACGTTTCAAGAAAGCATGCAGTAATCTAGAGACATTTCTCCTTCTCCATAATCATAAACATCAAAAAGAGTTTTTAAAAGAACCGAAAAAAAAAGGCATGAAGCGGATGTGAATTACCACAAACCATAACGCTGTCAGAGTTGTCATGTTTTTTCACTGTGTGTTATGAAACACACTCACTGAGTCAGTTATCAAAGTATACTATATGATATCAGCCTAGAACAAGTTGTAGCATAACCTTATGAGCACTAATGTTCATTTGGAAAAGCCTGTCTTTGCAAGATGTTTTGGAAGTTGGCATGCTGGAATACTTTGACATACCTTGTAAAATCTTCTGGATTTGGCATACATCATAGCACTTAACAATGCACAAAACTGACCTGCATTTGTCTCTCTGATGTGTTATATGTCTTGTGTTTTTATAGTGTAAATATGTATATATATATGTTCAATCTATATTTTTATTGTTTTTGTGTCTGAGAGCTGCTACCTCAATTTCGTTGTACTTGTGCAATGACAAATAAATATATTCTATTCTATTCTATTCTATACATAGAGCCTGCAGCAACAGGGCATAAATATAGAGGAAGTGGCCAGCCTAGATCTGTGAACTAGAGCTGAGCTGAGGTTAGGTTGGTCAGGTATCTTAAAATACCACAGTCATACACCAAATAGAATAAGAGTATGCAACGTTGTGCGATGTCTGCATGATGTGCATCTATAGTTCAGGATGGACACATGTTCACTGGACCAAGTGCAAATCACTTGTTAGGAAAAGAGAGGGCTGTAAAAAAAAACAAATAACCAGGATAGGGCACAGCCTTTGATGCCAACATGATGTGCAAGTCTCTGTAGCAAAATATGATGATCTACACTACAGTGTCCAAAGCAGCACTAAGGTCTAGAAGAACTTAGTCATTTTGAACTTTAATTATGGCCGTTTCAGTGCTGTGTTGGGCTCTAAAGCCAGATTGGAGTCCATTGAGTCTGGTCAGTGTGCCATGAGGCGAGTCCTATCTGTTTTCTTATTCTCTTTTTCAGTGGTGCAACAGTGTCAAGGGTTGAGCAAAGCACACTTGTGACACCATCTGTTGGTGGGTCGATTTGAGGTGGGGATGTGCTTACGCCACCGTCAGTGCCAGGAGTAGGAGCTGAGGCGGCTGGTAGTTTTGATGTGAATTTTGTTGTAGTCTGTAGTTGTCAGATAAACCACGGCTGTAGAGGTGGGTTAATTCTGATTTTGCGATACTCTTTGAATGCAGGTTACCATGTCTGTCACTACATGGGATAGCACAAGGTTGGTCATCACTGAGGTACCGCTGATGAAAAGAGTCTTGATTGCCATCTCTTACTGTGGAGAGAAGGCAAATTGGCCAGCCAACAGTCAGAAAAAGAATAATAAATGTTTTATTTAGTGTATCACAGTTTTCCGAATAGTGCTTGTAGTTTGACATCACATTGAACACATGTTCAACACATCCAACACTTGACCACAAGAGAAGGAAGAAAAAGGAGGAAGTTGTGCACTTCACATGAAGTTTTCATCAAAGACGGAGATGTCAATGGCTGTGCTCACTCTAATCTCATGTAAGTATCATTTCATTTTTATTAATGTGAATGTGTAAAGTCAAATAAATATCTGAATCTTATAAAGATACTTTTAGAGTTATTTGAAAAACAGCCGTTGCAAATTATGTGATACTTTTTCAGAGATTTTTTCTCAATTTTACCGTACAGGCCACATCAAATAAAAAATATCTATTACCACCAATAGTATAAGATCCCTTTTTAACGATTATCTGAGATTAGAAGTTTCACTTAATAATATTCATATTTTAAATTTGCCTTTAACTGGGGTTCAATTACACAGTTGCTGTGCAGAGATCAAGGGTTCCATCCACACAATCTAAGTAAAGTAAAGTAAAGTAATATCTACAGTCTGCTATGCTGTACCAGGTTCAAATATGTGACAGGAAATATATATTTCATGCAGACATTTAATGTTCAATCATTCGCCAAGAATAGTCAATATAATCCAAAACGGGAAGCATAATGAAATCAAGACTGGGTTATCTGAACAAAGTTCAAGTTCAAGATTTCAAGAAGGGGTGAGCATGAAGGTGATCCAGGGAAATTGGTGTCTCTCCACCTCTAGCTCCCACTCAACAACAACCACATACACAGACTAATAAGTGAAACTTGAGTTGTTAAAAGAAGAGAGGAGAAGTAGAAAGAGGATGTGAAACATCCTAAACCAGTCTGCAGTCAAGAGTTACCATGTTGGTTTGTCATTCTCTATTTGTTAAAGGCAGGAAATACACTTACCTGGTCACTTGTCATAACTTCAGTCAGTTATCATAACATGCTGTATGATGAACCGAGAACATGCTATGGCATAACCTAATCTATGACTATGCTATGCTATGACATAACCTTATCTATGACTATGCTATGCTATGACATAACCTTATGAGTATATATCAGTTAAAATGAGGGCAATGTGTCATTGACATCAAAATTGAACAATGTACGTAGCTGATACAAATCTTGATGAACCTCTCAATCAATATATGGGTCACAAATGGCCTGTATGCAGGTGTTTTGAAGCTGTATTTCAGTGTAAGAGAATACAGTATATTCAATAGAAATTCACAATTCACATTGTATCTAAATTCTCTAATACATGAATCACCTCTCCTCCTCCTCCTCCTCCTCTTCTCTCTGTAGTGGTCCTTGTTCTCAGTGTCCCCTCACTAACTGGTAAGTGAAGTATTTCTCCATTGTTCACATTCACCCAAAAGGTCTTTTCAATCCTACTCAGATTTGCATAAGCCTACTGTATTGAAATAAAAATAGTAAACGACTCTCTCCCTCAGGTTTCTTCGGACCCTCCATCCAACTCATCTCTCAATACTCAGTGGTCTCACCTGGAGAAACTGTTCGAATCAGTTGCTCTTGCAGGGCAAAACAATCCAGCTATCACAACAATGAAAACTCCGTAAAGTTATACAGAGATTATTCTGTCATGCTGATGGAGAAGCGTTGTTATTACTGGATATTAAGCGTGACATTTCCTCTGTCTATTGTGGATTCCTCTCACAAGGGAAATTACACATGTCGTCAATACTACTCCTTACACAGCCAGCCCATTAGCATCACTGTGGGTGAGCAGAAGTTGTCAGACTAGCTTGACACCCCGAAAGAAATATTATTATATTATATTATAATATCATAATAATAAGATAACTCATAAACTCATAATTCATAATAAAGCATGGTTATTTAAGAGGTGTTCATTTCTAGTAGGCTACCCTGTTAACCTGCTGCTCTGCTACCTGCTACCCCCTCTGTTAATTACATTTGTTATAAGATTAAAAACATGCTTTTGAGTTTTCATTAAGCTTTCTCTATATTGTTTTGTTAGGCCATAAGTAATTATGATATTTTAATTTTTGAAACTTTTCACCTTGTGGCGGTAACGGTAAAATTACTCTTATTACAATTAATGTCCCACTGATAAACTGTCCCCTTCCTCAGTGGTCCTTGTGCAGCCCAACATCTCTCTCAGTGCCCCTAATGGGGGCCTGTTCTGGGGGCCCCAGGGACCAGAGGTGACCAGGGGCCACAGCCTCTCCATCATTTGCTCTACTGGACCACAGTACCAAGGAGGCTCCTTCCACCTCATCTTTGATGGGTCTAACACGACCAGGACTGAGCTCGCTGTCAACCACTCAGCCTCCTTCTACATCCCTGAGGCAGATTACTCCCACCAGGGGAACTACAGCTGTGTCTATGAAGTCAACGTGTCCAGACGCGCCTTTAAATCAACACACACGGCACTGCTAACGATCATCATCAGACGTATATTGGAGACTTACATTTACATTTGTTTGTTTCTTTCGCTTGCTTGTTTGTTTGTTGGCTTGCTTTTGTTCTTGATCATTTTGCTTGTTCTTTGCTGTTACAGTTTACTGTTCTTCTTCCAGCATCCCTGGTTCCCATCATTGCATCCAGAGCGATTTCTGGGTTTTTCCTGCTGTTGGTGATCCCTGCCATCTTCTGCCTGGTGAGGAAAAAGTGCTTGAGTGACACCCCCCCGAGACACAGTGGTCCACAGAGTGAGTCTAAAACCATCATCTCATTCATCAAAAATACTTATGAAAATGTCTCAGTTTACACAACAGTAGCAATGTGCAATAGCTCTTATTGTAACTGTAAGCTCATTTTTAGATAAAAGGCAAATACAGATATTGAGTTTTCAAGCTGTAGTAGTACCTATCCTAAATCTTTTTTATAAATTGGCATTCAATGCTTTGAAATATCGCTATGTATGGCGGTCTCCCATGTAGGTCAGAACATCTACATGAACTCATGTGTGCCTCCTGACCAGGGCAATCATGGTGAAGATGCTGACAGTGACGTGGAAGAAGACTATGTGAACGTACCCAACATGCGGAATGGCTCAGCTGCCATAGAAAATGACTATGATGAGGACTGCATCTATCAAAACTATAACTGAGACGGTTTTCTGGTATATTTTGATTGAATGTTATAGTATCACGGGGTCAAATGTGACCTCAACTCTTCATGACTATAGTTTGGGAACAGTTCACTGAATTTGGGGTTCTAAACGTCAGTGCAACTAGTGGGGACACATTTAGCGGTCCTCTTCAAACCGATCACCGAAATCACCAATCACCCATACAGTATCTAGATCAAACTCCAACATGGTTGTCTCCACCTGAACATTGTTTTATATTGTTCTGTTCTGATATTTACATCACGCTCATACTTCATCACTGCAACACTCTGAGTATTAAATATTGCCATTGGGGGTTTTTGCTGTTTAGACAAAGCTTGCTATAGATGTGTTTGTAATGCAGATGTAATGCCTTGTTGGGATGCAGAGCTATTTAGTGTAGTACTCAGCTGGTTTGGTCCCAATTATTCCCAGTGTGAGACAGTGCTTTGGAGCCACAGTTGTAGCAGCAGTAAGGGTAGTGAGGGTAGACATCTTATGATTACTCATAATGTACTGTTTTCTTTTGCAAGCACTCGTATTTACATCATGAAATGTACGACTAGGTCAGCATTTACATTTTCAAAACAGAACTACACAAAGGACATCTACCAGGCACATCAACTCGCCATTGCCCAGCCTACCACACAGTACATCAGGTGGCAGCACCATGAGCTTGGGTTGATCAACCAGAGTGGATGAAGAAATGTAACGTGAGCAACTTTGACTGCAGGTGTCGGAGTGTGGCAAGACTCAGTGGAGTGGAGTGCTTTAGATTGAGCTGATAAATCTGAGAAATGAAACTTCCTCATAAACACCTTATTATAGACACAGCCTGTGATTCTGTGGAAAGGCCGTTGACATTTGACCTCAGTAGCCAGTCAAATTACAGCACTCCCTTCTGTTCTCCTGGAGCAACACGTTGATTGGCTGGAATTGTTTATGGCTTGGTCTGACACTGTTTGTTTGTTTCCCATTTACATCGTTAGGACTGTGTACAAACACCAGAGGGTTTTTTGAGTACAGACATAGAACAGACAGCTGGTGGACTGTGAGGAGCAATTTGCTGCATTTTACAAAAAGTGTATTGGATTAGTCACAGACTGTAACCTTTGACCTTTGAGGAGATAAGAGGAAAAACCTTTAGACATCTGAGTGTCATTTGACTCTATCAAAACATATGACTTAGCTACTGGCTTCATGCATCATGAAATCTTTTTAAAAATGTGTATTTCAGCCAGGATTCTGAATAAATCATTTCAAGCTTGTTGTTCGATCAATAGTATGTCTGTGGTGATGTGCTTTTTCTCACAGCTGGCCATTGTCTGCTGCCATCTCAGACCAAAAGATCCCTTTTAGAAAGGAGGTGAAGTGTAGGTTTTGTAGCCAAAAGGTATTCTGGAAGACCAAGGTTATAGGTTATAAGTACACCTTGAAGTAGTTTTCCCTCTTGCCACCTCATAATAATTAATAATCATGATAAATGGATATGGTCAGTTGATTGAAATACTTATCCACAACAGTTTCCCTCAAGACATTCTAAAATATTGTTTAATTCCTAATGCACTGCTGCACTTCATAGGCAGAGTCTGCATCTCTGGCCAAACATAGTTTATATTTGTGCTCAACAACCAATCAAATTACACCCACCCCTTCCAGGATCAATTCGATGAATTTGACAAAAAGTGTATTTAATTAGAACTGTATTGTATTAGGGTAACATTCAAAGCCAGTATTAAGTCTCTCAACTTGCTACATCTTAATGGAAATTCTATTGAATTCTATTGAATAAACGCCTGAAACTACAGAATATTGTTCTATGCAAACAAGCTTTCCATGATGCACATTCCAAAGCTTTTGGCGATAAACGTGGAATGAACAGAACATGCCTAACTAACTGCATGCAGTCCAATGGCAACCACCTTGTTGCACACTACCAGCCAGCAGGTAATCCCAACACCACCTGAAACACACACAAAACAACATGGGGTGACGTCAGTCTCAGTAATAAACACACATGACATGGTTATACATGTTAAATGTTTCCAAAACCTCCCATTCCCCCCCCCCAAAACACACACATCTACTATTAAATTGATCTAAATTACACACCATACTCTCCAAAGCTCTACTGGATGGTACTGTAACATTACGTAGTTCATGTTTAAGTGTAGTCAGACCAATACAAAGAAGCAGAGGGCAACAGTAACAGCAATTTACCACTTTTTTTAGGTATATTGTTGTAGGCATCTTGTTTTGGCATCATCTTCAAAATCATTTTGACGATATATGGTCAACTGAAAACCAGAAAATAAGGCTTGTAGTTTGACATCATGTTCAACACATGTTCAACACATCCAACACTTGACCACAAGAGAAAGCTACAAGGAAGAAAAAGGAGGAAGTTGTGCACTTCACATGAAGTTTTCATCACAGAAGGAGCTGTCAATGGCTGTGCTCACTCTAATCTCATGTAGGTATCATTTCATTTTTCTTAATGTGAATGTGTAAAGTAAAGTGAATATCTGAATCTTATAAAGATACTTTTAGAGTTGTTCGAAAAACAGCAGTTGGAAATTATGTGATACTTTATCAGAGAACTTTTCTCAATTTTACCGTACAGGCCACATCAAATAAAAAATATCTATTACCACAAATAGTATAAGATCGCTTTTTAACTCTTATCGGGGATTAGAAGTTTCAATGAATAATATTGATATTTTAAATTTGCCTTTAACTGGGGTTCAATCTGACAGTTGCTGTGCAGAGATCAATGGTTCCATCCACACATTCTAAGAATCTAGTACTCCTTTTTGCTCCTTTTTTCTCTTTTTCCATTTTCCATTAAGGTGCTCTGCATGAAGTTGAATAAAGTAATATATAAATACAGTTTGCTGTGCTGTTCAAATATGTGAAAGAAAATATATATTTCATGCAGACATTTAATGTTCAATCATTCTACAAGAATAGTCAATATACTAATCCAAAACTGGAAGCATAATGAAATCAAGACTGGGTTGTCCAAACAAATTAAAAACTCTTTACGGTTTTCAAGAAGGGTTGAGCATGAAGGTGATCCAGGGAAATCATTGTCTCTCCTTTACCTCCCACCCAACACCCAGATTCACAGACTAATAAGTGAAACTTGAGTTATTAAAAGAAGAGAGGAGAAGTAGAACGAGGATGTGAAACATCCTAAACCAGTCTGCTGCAAAGAATTACTATGTTGGTTTGTCTTTCTCTATTTGTGATAGGCAGGAAATACACTTACCTGGTCACTTGTCATAACTTCAGTCAGTTAAACATGACGTTAATACATAACATGCTGTACGATGAAACTAGAACATGCTATGGCATAACCTTATCTATGACTATGCTATGCTATGACATAACCTTATGAGTGTTAAAATCAGGGCAATGTGTCATTGACATCAAAATTGAACAATGTAGCTGATACAAATCTTGATGAACCTCTATCAATATACTGTTCACAAATGGCCTGTATGCAGGTGTTTTGTAGCTGTATTTCAGTGTAAGAGAATACAGTATATTCAATAGAAATTCACAATTCACATTGGATCTCCATTCTCTAATGCATGAATCACCTCTCCTCCTCTCTCCTAAATTTCCCTCGGGATTAATAAAGTATCCATCTATCTATCTATCTCTCTGTAGTGGTCCTTGTTCTCAGTGTCCCCTCACTAACTGGTAAGTGAAGTATTTCTCCATTATTCACATTCACCCAAAAGGTCTTTTCAATCCTACTCAGATTTGCATAAGCCTACTGTATTGAAATACAAATAGTAAACGACTCTCTCCCCCCAAGGTTCCTCCACCGAACTAATCTCTCGATACTCAGTGGTCTCACCTGGAGAAACTGTTCAAATCAGGTGCTCTTGCACAGCACGATCCTTCTATTACAACAATGTCTACGTAGAGTTATACAGAGATTATTCTGTCATGGTGATGAAGGAGATTTGTTATTCCGGGAGCAGCGTAACATTTACTCTGTCTAATGTGGATTCCTCTCACGAGGGCCGTTACACATGTAAAGACTACATCACTAGTAGTATACGACACTACTACTCACACAGCCAGCCCATTAGCATCACTGTGGGTGAGTAGAAGTTGTCAGACTAGCTTGATATCCCGAAATAAATATAATTACATAATAATAAGATAACTCATAATCTTCATAATTCATAATAAAGCAGGGTTATTTAAGAGGTGTTCACTTCTAGTAGGCTACCCTGTTAACCCATCTGTTAATTAAACTTGTTATAAGAGTAAAAACATGCTTTTGAGTTTTCATTAAGCTTTCTATATATTGTTTTGTTAGGCCATTAGTAATTATGATATTGTTATATTTGAAACATTTCACCTTGTGGCGGTAACGGTAACATTCCACTAATAACAATTAATATTCCACTGATGAACTGTCCCCTTCCTCAGTGGTCCTTGTGCAGCCCAACATCTCTCTCAGTGCCCCTAATGGGGGCCTGTTCTGGGGGCCCCAGGGGCCAGAGGTGACCAGGGGCCACAGCTTCTCCATCATTTGCTCTACTGGACCACAGTACCAAGGAGGCTCCTTCCACCTCATCTTTGATGGGTCTAAAATGACCAGGACTGAGCTAGCTGTCAACCACTCAGCCTCCTTCTACATCCCTGAGGCAGATTACTCCCACCAGGGGAACTACAGCTGTGTCTATGAAGTCAACGTGTCCGGACGTGCCTTTAAATCAACACGCACGGCACTGCTTACAATCATCATCAGACGTATATTGGAGACTTACATATGCATTTGTTTGTTTCTTTTGCTTGCTTGTTTGTTTGTTGGCTTGCTTTTGTTCTTGATCGTTTTGTTTGTTCTTTGTTGTTACAATGTACTGTTCTTCTTCCAGCACTTCTGGTTCCTATCATTGCATCCGGAGTGATTTCTGTGTTTTTCCTGCTGTTGCTGATCACTGCCATCTTCTGCCTGGTGAGGAAAAGGTGTTTGAGCGACACACCCCTGAGACACAGTGGTCCACAGAGTGAGTCTAAAACCATCATCTCATTCATCAAAATTACTTGTCTCAGTTTACACAACAGTAGCAATGTGCAAAAGCTCTTATTGTAACTGTAGACTCATTTTTAGATAAAAGGCAAAAACAGATATTGAGTTTTCAAGCTGTAGTAGTACCTATCCTAAATCTTTTGGCATTCAATGCTTTGAAATATCGTAAGACTAATATTGAAATAACTGTTTGCTAGTAAGACCAAACTTGCCCCTGAAATGCTTCATAACCTAAACCATTTTTTCCACTTGTACATTAACCATGCATTGCGGTCTCCCAAACTCCATCGAAACAGGCTCTGTGAACACAAATGGATGTCATTATGGGCCTGGTGGGTCTGCTGAAGGTCGGAACATCTACATGAACACATGTGTGCCTCTTGACCAGGGCAATCTTGGTGAAGATGCCAACAGTGACGTGGAAGAAGACTATGTGAACGTACCCAACATGCGGAATGGCTCAGCTGCCATAGAAAATGGCTATGAAGAGGACTGCATCTATCAAAACTATAAATGAGACGGTTTTTGCTGTTTAGACAAAGCTTGCTATAGATGTGTTTGTAATGCAGATGTAATGCCTTGTTGGGATGCAGAGCTATTTAGTGTAGTACTCAGCTGGTTTGGTCCCAATTATTCCCAGTGTGAGACAGTGCTTTGGAGCCACAGTTGTAGCAGCAGTAAGGGTAGTGAGGGTAGACATCTTATGATTACTCATAATGTACTGTTTTCTTTTGCAAGCACTCGTATTTACATCATGAAATGTACGACTAGGTCAGCATTTACATTTTCAAAACAGAACTACACACAGAACTAGCAGGCACATCAATTTGCCATTGCCCAGCCTACCACACAGTACATCAGGTGGCAGCAACATGAGCTAGGGTTGATCAACCAGAGTGGATGAAGAAATGTAACGTGAGCAACTTTGACTGCAGGTGTCGGAGTGTGGCAAGACTCAGTGGAGTGGAGTGCTTTAGATTGAGCTGATAAATCTGAGAAATGAAACTTCCTCACAGATAAACACCTTATTATAGACACAGCCTGTGATTCTGTGGAAAGGCCGTTGACATTTGACCTCAGTAGCCAGTCAAATTACACCATTCCCTTCTGTTCTCCTGGAGCAATGTGTTGATTGGCTGGAATTGTTTATGGCTTGGTCTGAAACTGTTTGTTTGTTTCCCATTTACATCGTTAGGACTGTGTACGAACACCAGAGGGTTTTTTGAGTACAGACATAGAACAGACAGCTGGAGGACTGTGAGGAGCAATTTGCTGCATTTTACAAAAAGTGTATTGGATTAGTCACAGACTGTAACCTTTGACCTTTGAGGAGATAAGAGGAGAAACCTTTAGACATCTGAGTGTCATTTGACTCCATCAAAACATATGACTTAGCTACTGGCTTCATGCATCATGAAATCTTTTTAAAAATGTGTATTTCAGCCAGGATTCTGAATAAATCATTTCAAGCTTGTTGTTCGATCAATAGTATGTCTGTGGTGATGTGCTTTTTCTCACAGCTGGCCATGGTCTGCTGCCATCTCAGACCAAAAGATCCCTTTTAGAAAGGAGGTGAAGTGTAGGTTTTATAGCCAAAAGGTATTCTGGAAGACCAAGGTTATAGGTTATAAGTACACCTTGAAGTAGTTTGCCCTCTTGCCACCTCATAATAATTAATAATCATGATAAATGGATATGGTCTGTTGATTGAAATACTTATCCACAGCAGTTTCCCTCAAGAAATTCTAAAATATTGTTTAATCCCTTTTTGCACTGTTGCATTTCATAGGCAGAGTCTGCATCTCTGGTAAACCATAGTTTATATTTGTGCTCAGAGATGGGCAGTATTTCTATTACTTGTATTTGAAATACATATTTCAATTACTTTTGAGTATTTTGTAATTTGTATTTGATAGGGCAGAAAAAAAAAATCTAACCTAATTTGTAACAAAAGTCATTTTGTATTTAAAATACTTTCTCCACAAATCAAAAAACATTTCACGAGGTCAGTCTTCAGATCTTCAAGTTCAACGGATTGTCTGTCAAGGTAAATATTTGATCTGAGTGTGACATGTCAAGTAGCTTGATGTATAATGTATGTCTGGGTCTGGCTACATAGCCTATTGATACATGGTGATGTTATAATATCAAGCTAGCGATCGATGCTAACATGCTAATGACGCTAGCATGCTGTCTAGGCTAGTGCATAGCCAGTGTTTAGCAAGTTAATTTATCAGTCGAGTAGCTAGCTATAGGAATAGGGAGATTGGGAGCTTGTATGTTCATGATAACCTTATCAAGAGACGTCTGACCATCTAATCTTGCACTGTATTACATGTTTTGCTGTATCTTCTCAATGTGAATGTCATAATGCCATATCAATTACTGGCAGATAATATATTTCACAGTTAGCCAGGCTATGACAGTACTGTAGATGTCCATTTGTTATGTTAAAAAAAAAAATCCAATTTATTTTATTTAAAAGGCATATTATGAAAGTATTAATGTTATTATTTCATACATTCTACAGTTGGCCAGGTGGACAACATGTCTCAGCAAGATGATGTTCAAGAAGGACCATCAACAAGCACCGATGGAACCAAGCCTGTGTCTGCAATCTTGTAGGGAAGTTCTTCAGTATTGCCTCTCAAACACTGGATGGGAAAGTCCAGGCGGACTGTAAACTCTGCACCAAAAAGAAAGCAGTAATATCTGGAACTCTTTTAGCTACATCACATTTAAAAACTCACCTGAAGAGACTTCACCCTGACAGTCTTGATGATTTTGAAAAGCACAAGACAGAGCTAGACTAGCTTCATGGGCGTAACAGCTCACTGGATCAAGCCATTCAACTGAACATTAATCAGTCGTTCTCGCATGCAGACATTTCCCAAGTCCACACAACTACAACCGCATTGCTGAGATATTGGAGGAAGTCCACTCATAATTTGGCCTGTCAAATGAAAACATCATTGCAACAGTGACTGACAATGGGTCAAATTTTGTAAAGGCCTTTAAGGAGTTCAACATATCTGTTGTTGCAGATGAAGACGAGAATGATGACACAGAAGATTTTCTTGTTGATACAAAGTTTATGGGCTGTTAAGTCCCATTAATAAAAAAATATATATACATAATCACATTTACATTTAGTCATTTAGCAGACGCTTTGGTCCAAAGCGATGTACAAGGGAGAGAATATTCAAGCTACTTTACATAAGAAATATAATAAAATGAAATAAAAAGAAAGAAAGAAGTGCAGAAATGTAACTGCTGTAATTGCAAGTTACGCACTAGTCGAAGTGCCAGTTAGGACGGGAAGTGCTCTCTGAAAAGTTGGGTCTTCAAAAGCTTCTTAAAGGTAGAGAGGGACGCCCCTGCTCTGGTAGTGCTGGGTAGTTCATTCCACCAACGTGGAACTACAAATGAGAATAGTCTGGACTGCCGTACTTGCACAGACGGCAGTGCCAAACGACGCTCACTAGAAGAGCGCAGCATCCTGGGTGTAACATTTGCCCTTACAAGAGCATTTAGGTAGGTGGGAGCAGAACCATCAAGCACTCTGTAGGCAAGCATAAGTGACTTGAACTTAATGCGAGCAGCTACAGGCAGCCAGTGGAGGTCAATGAGTAGCGGGGTGACGTGTGCCCTCTTCGGTTGGTTGAACACCAGACGCGCCGCCGCGTTCTGGATCATTTGTAGTGGTTTCACCACGCAAGCCGGCAGGCCCGTTAGGAGGGCGTTGCAGTAATCAAGGTGGGAATTCACCAAGGTTTGCACCAGCAGCTGGGTGGCATACTGGGTTAGGTACGGCCTGATTTTGCGGATGTTGAATAGCGCAAAGCGGCAGGACCTAGAGACAGAGGCAATGTGGTCCGTGAAAGTCAGTTGGTCATCAATAATGACCCCGAGGTTTCTTGCTGTTTTGGATGGAACAAGAGACAAGGAGTCAATATTGATGCTGATGTTGTGGTGGATGGCCTGTTTGGCTGGAAAGACCATCAGTTCCGTTTTGGCCAGGTTCAGCTGAAGGTGGTGGTTTTTCATCCATGTGGATATATCAGCAAGACAGTCCGAGATCCGCGCCGAGACAGCGGTGTCCTCAGGAGGCAAAGACAGAAACAGTTGAGTATCATCGGCATAGCAATGATAGGAAAAACCATGCGAGCGGATGATAGGGCCCAGCGAAGTGGTGTAAATGGCAAAGAGAAGTGGTCCCATCACCGAGCCTTGGGGCACCCCTGTGGTAAGGTGGTGAGGTACAGACAGCTGACCTTGCCATGACACATTGAACGAGCGCCCAGTGATGTACGATTCAAACCAGGAGTGCGCCTTGCCAGAAATGCCCATACTTGACAGTATGGACAGAAGGATGCGGTGGGATGCGGTGGTTGACTGTATCAAACGCAGCTGATAAATCAAGCAGGACGAGAGCTGAGGATTGAGCTGCTGCTCCAGCTGTTTTCAAGGCCTCTGTCACAGACAACAGGGCTGTTTCGGTGGAGTGACCACTTTTGAATCCAGACTGGTTTGGATCGAGGAGATTGTTCCTTGATAGGAACTCTGTGACCTGTTTGGAAGCTGCCCTCTCAATGGTTTTTGATAGGAGCGTGAAAAGTGAGACCGGTCGATAGTTTTCCACCTGAGTGGGATCGAGAGACGGCTTCTTGAACAGCGGTGTTACCCGAGCCAC
Source organism: Clupea harengus (assembly GCF_900700415.2). Taxonomy (NCBI): domain Eukaryota; kingdom Metazoa; phylum Chordata; class Actinopteri; order Clupeiformes; family Clupeidae; genus Clupea; species Clupea harengus. The sequence continues at coordinate 23,978,152 of NC_045160.1, forward strand.
TTTAAATGAAGAAGGGAATGTTCCAGAATTAAATGAAGCATTAATCACCTGTGTTATTGCCGGTAAGATGGCAGGCGATATGGCTTGAAGGATATTGGATGGGATGGGGTCCAGAGGGCATGTAGTTGGACGGCTACCTGTTAGGATTTTGGAGAGGGGTGAAAGCCAATGATGAGCCATTGACGGTTGCGCCCTTAGGGGGGGGGGGGGGAGACAGTTGGTCGAACTGTTTCCCGATGGCTGCCACTTTCTCTGTGAAAAAGTGTTGTCAAGTTGTTGTCTTTTAATAGCTTTGCTTAGTTACACTGATATTCTGTGACTGTTCTTTCTTTTTGTGGGGTTCACCAGAGCTTTGTGTACATTATATAGCCTAAATGTGAATGCTCTGCTATACCAAATTGTGAGAAAATCCAGAAAAAGTATTTCCTATATTTTAAATACAAAATACATTCTGGCACCAGTATTTTGCCCATCCCATCTCAAATCAATCTTCAGAACACAGATCTTGGTCAACAACTTTTTATTTCAAAAGCAGCAATGGTTATCAAATAGACTCACATCACCACTGTAACACTTACAACATCACAGCGGTTCCCAAATAAATACAAACAAAAATACTGATACATGCTCAAGTAAAATTAAATAACACTATCACCACGTCACATACATTTAAGATACTTACAATTATTCTTTGTAGTAAACCAAAAAAATTACTCAATGATCTAGATTTGATGTTTGCTAAAGGTTTTGGAATCCATCAGATAATTTTACACAATGTTGACTTTGTTGGTGTATTAAGGTAACATTCAAAGCCAGTATTAAGTCTCTCAACTTGCCACATCTTAATGGAAATTCTATTGAATTAACGCCTGAAACTACAGAATTTTGTTCAATGCACATAAGTTTTCCATAATGCACATTCCAAAGCTTTTGGCAATAAACGTGGAATGAACAGAGCATGCCTAACTAACTGCATGCAGTCCAATGGCAACCACCTTGTTGCACACTACCAGCCAGCAGGTAATCCCAACACCACCTGAAACACACACAAAACAACATGGGGTGACGTCAGTCTCAGTAATAAACACAGATGACATGGTTATACATGTTGGGTCACTGGATGTTTCCAAAACCTCACAAATCTCAATATGAGATATATTTCCGTTAATTTAAAGCAACAGTATACAGCAATTTATCACTTTTTTTTAGGTATATTGTTGTAGGCATCTTGTTTTGTAATCATCTTCAAAATCATTTTGACGTTATATGGTCACCTGAAAACCAGATAAAACGCTCTCCCTTTTAACCGCCTCGCACTCCCACAAAAACTGTATCGGACTTGCGGTACACCGCGAGAGGGAAAAAGGAGAGAGAGACTTTTGGCACATGCTTAGGCACACACACGCACACATGAACATCAATAGCCTCTGGGTCATTCACATTCACATATTCATCTAGCCACCAATACCAAACTGCTGTGGACACTTACCTGTGTGGATTAAATCACAATATGTAATATATTTACTGTACTAACTCATAAAATGACCATGATATGTCATCAGAGATTCTCCGACAACAATGCTACAGCCAGTATATTCCCCTTTGAAATTTCAGTTCAGGGGAACGTCTGTTTGTTTTTTGGCCTGTGCGATCTGCCCATTTCAACACCCTGGGTTGCCAGATACGAAAGTTCCATAACCAAAGACACAGTAAAACAGAGATGTAGTAAAACATTGGAGATGCATTTGAAAAGATGCAGCTTAGAGCCCAGGAGGATTTAAAGACGGATGCCAAGTTGGCTAATTTTCTCCTGAACAGGTAAGTATGGAGCTTCAACTAAGGTTAGTTACCCTTAACTAATTCATCAGGATATTTTGAGTAATTTCAACATTCGAGTACTCGCAATCATATTCTGTGGTCCGTGTGCAGCTGGGTTATCAAGGCAGAATTTGAGACACACAGCCAGTGAAGGGATTCTGCCTTGTGCTGGCTAACGCCGCCATGCTAACAGACCCTAACTTTACCTGCTATCAGTCACACCGGAGGAGTGGACAGGCCATGGCTGTTTACTACCTCGGGAACAATCAGCGTGACAGAAATATACGACAGAAACTGCAAGTTTGACTCGAAACTGACTCCATTTATGAGTGCAATTACTCTATTCCGTGACTGAATACTGATGTCCAAAATGTACTAGCTATTTATCTATCGTTTTAGAAGAGTTTATTCAATTTTGTGACTAGATCAATGGATGTGGTCAAATTTCGCTAGAGTTAGATGGCTAGGTACCACTAGGACATGCGCTCTCTTCTCCTCCTCCTGTTCTCTCTATCCTCTGCCTCTCCATCCTCCATCATCACCAGCACCTGACCATCCCTCACTGGCTTCCCTTTACACCAGTGAGGGCACTTCAGTGCATGATGCTGAGGTGCAGTATTTCTCCACGTCTCAAGGGGTAGGGTGAAGGGAATTGTCTGATGCCCATTATGTTATGTGAGTATATTAGTTATATGTGTAGTGTGCGTACTATGGTAACTATGGTTTTGGGTGCATTGGTTTAATTACCTGCCACTCCAGAGGGGAAGGCCACCAGTCGCTCCAGTGGGGCGATCCACTTACTGGGCACCACAGTCACTGGGTCGGCGTAGTACTTCCAGATGAGTGACACCATCAGCGCTGCCTGGAGACGGAGCAGAGGAAAGAACGTGGTTCATTTTTGAAATTTCCTTCCCTCATGATGACAAAAAAGTTGGTTTGTTTCTATAGACTATCTTTCTTGTCGGGCAGCAAAAAAAAATGCACTTGGCTGTCATCGAAATCGTTTAATGGAACACATTTGCAACTTGTTTTCTAGGTATTGAAATGAAAAATGTAGAGCTTACATCTTTGCTGAAATGGGTGGGAACAGCAGAGGTCAGCTCCATTTTTTCAGATGGAAACCCGGGTTGTCTTAATAAGCTACCTTCACTCCTTTCCCCAATAGCATAGGTTGTCTTAATAAGCTACCTTCACTCCTTTCCCCAATAGCATAGGTTGTCTTAATAAGCTACCTTCACTCCTTTACCCAATAGCATAGGTTTGCCTAATAAGCTACCTTTACTCCTTTCCCCAATAGCATAGGCAACATACTGAGTGGTAATGCGAAAGAATGATCTAAGCTTTTAGGCTAAGGCTTAGGCTACTCAGGTAACCATGGTATTTGACATTAATTCGATTTTATTCTTTTCATGGCTTTTTTATTATTCTGGGAACAAACTATAGGCTATTTAGGGCAGTCGGTGGGGATATGCCATGGTTGGGGTCTACAACTGATGTGTCAAACGCAAGAACAGCAGTGATCAGTAGCCTACGTGAATGGGGAGTGCATAACATACGGGAGGTTGCGAGCCATGTTTAAGATGATACATTTAAAGACCTGGATGAACCTGAACCATTGCTCGTAGCTTGACTGTTCTCTCCCTTGTATGTCGCTTTGGACAAAAGCGTCTGCTAAATGACTAAATGTAAATGTAAATGTAAATGAAGGCAATCTGTTTCTGCATTCTGTTGCGGACAAGAGAGAGTTATTTTGTGGAAAAGGCGCTGGTGTGGCACAGTATTTCTTCTTCTGCCTTAGTCTAATTAGACAGCAATATGTGAATAGAAATAACAAGAAATGCCATTATTGTGTATTTACCTCATGGATAACATATAGTTTACTGCCGCCTGAGCATTTCATTTGAGTCAGACAATCCTAATATTTGGGCCATGATACAATATTACTGTGATTCTTTACATGGCCTTGTGCCATCTTGTGGACTTAAGAAGCAATGTTATCAGAGTAGACCTATATACAAAAATAAAATTGGAATAACAATATTAAATTGATGTTCAAATACTGATACTTGGCGCCACTGTATTGATATACTATAATGACAAACAATATTGCGATTCTACACTGTATGTTTTCCCCACCCCACACCTCTACCTCCACCTATATACTCATTTGGGTAAGCTGTTATATTAATAAAACTATTAAATAAGGAATGTAAACAGTTGCAAATGCTGCAGAGATGAGGGGAAGAAAAGAAAATACAGGCTACTGCTTTGTAACATGAGATGCTAACCGGGGAGATGTATGAACCAAACCAGTAGAGAAGTCATGTTTAAGTCCCTGGTTCAACATCAACTAGCTAACCGGGGAGATGTATGAACCAAACCAGTAGAGAAGCCATTTTTAAGTCCCTGGTTCAACATCAACTAGCTAACCGGGGAGATGTATGAACCAAACCAGTAGAGAAGCCATTTTTAAGTCCCTGGTTCAACATCAACTACAAAAGTTTCAAGAGAGTCACTGGTGTGCAAGACGAGTGGCTTCTCTAGCATTACCCACCTGAAGAATGTAGAAGACTTCTCTAGCATTAATAATAATATTAATATTAATAATAATAATAATAATAATAATTCATTTTATTTGTAACGCACTCATTACCCACCTGAAGAATGTAGAAGACTATGTTCACGATCCACTTCATTTTGGCTTGGTGAGCTGTTCGAGACTTCACTGTAGGAGAGAAAAACAGCAGTCTTAAAACTCTGCAAAGGACATTAAGGAGAACAAACACAAAACGATATATAATGTATTTTACATTTACATTACATTTAGTAATTTAGCAGACGCTTTTATTCAAAGCGACGTACAAGGGAGAAAACAATCAAGCTACGAGCCATTGAGACCTAGTGTAACAATAAATACTATTTTACATAAGAAATAGAAAAAAGTGCAGGAATGTAACTACTGTAAGTGCAAGTTAAGTACTAGTAGAAGTGCAAGTTAGGAAGGGAGGTGCTCTCTGAAGAGTTGGGTCTTCAAGAGCTCCTTAAAAGATAGAGAGGGATGCCCCTGCTCTGGTAGTGCTAGGCAGCTCTTTCCACCAACGTTGAATTACGAATGAGAATAGTCTAGATTGCCGTACTTGCACAGACTGCAGTGCTAAACGACGCTCATTAGAGGAGCGCAGCAACCTGGGGGTAACATTTGCACTTGCAAGAGCATTTAAGTAGGTGGGAGCAGAACCAGCAATCACTCTGTAAGCAAGCATAAGTGACTTGAACTTAATGCGAGCAGCTACAGGCAGCCAGTGGAGCTCAATGAGTAACGGGGTGACGTGCACAATAATACGTTTTAGTCAAATACATTTACACTTTCTTTTTTAAACAGTTTTAGTAATAGTTCAAATTAATTCGAGGGTGAATATGTGATATCGAGTTACATTTGATTGTGCACTTCTGGAATCGATGCAAGTATGCAAGAAGCATCTTTGCTGATGGGGGGGGGGGGGGGGGGGGTTCATAGATGTGAATTTAGAGCAACTACTTGTGCACAGAACCCTACAAGATTCCCTGGTGACCTCCTCTACATCATCTCTGGCGGAGGACAAGAGCCCTCTTGTTTCAGGGTGGACATACCATGAATACAATTCTGGGTCACGTACAACCATTTTTTTGTTAGGATCTAGAGACAAATACTCTAACTGCACCCTTATCCTAACTTAATGTAAAGAAATCAATTATTTTCAAGAAAATGCATATGATTTTAAGTTAAACTTTTTTTTTTTTTTTTTAACAGTAACAACTGTAGCCATCTAGAGTATAGATGTCTCCAACCTTACTTATGAACTGCCTATACTGTTTCTCTGGGTTTTCCCCTATACACTTTCAACCACATGACACAGCTGCTCAGCTTCTCCATGTTTCTGTCGTGGCCCTCTTCACACTGTGCACTCAATATGGCCCCTAGTTCATAATATACTATACAAATCCAAGTGAAAAAAAAAAGAATAAAAAAAACCTGATCCCCCTGAGACATTTTCTGGCAATCTCTGATGCAGCAATGTGCCAGACAGTGTTCATATAGAGCGGGAATCCCTCCCTCCCTCCCATCCCCTTAGCTTATAGATCAGCGCACTGGGGAAGCAACTGAAGGACAGCAACAGGCAGCAGCTGTGACATCCACCAGCTCCCTCAAACCCCCCCCCCCCCAAAAAAAAACACCCTCAGTGAAGAGTGAACACTACAACTGTTAACTGAAACCCACCTGCCGCTTTCCACACGGCATGCGACAAGAAGTGGGAGAAAAAAAAGGGGGAAAGCTGCCGTTAAACTTTTTATCCCCACCCCCAGCCTCTTTTTTTGCCCCTTTGTAATGGAGGTATCCATCCAGGGTGTTACAACAAGGGGCTATTTGGCCTCTGATGGCTTGGTCGCTTGACACTTGGTCTGCAAGATGGACTTTTGATGTGACTAGAGGTGTGAACCCATCTGAATCAGAAGTTGATCTCCTGTGGTTGTTTAACAAAACATAGAATAAATAAATAAACAGGTTTTTACAACTGTTAAAAAAAGGTGTCTTACCATGGGTCTTCAGCATGTTGGTCATCTTGTTGATCTTGCGCTCCAGGCGTGCGTACCTGGCGAACTCGTCCATCATGCTGATGGCGTTGAGCTCCTTCTTCATGTCCTGGATCTGTGATCGCATCTCCAGCTCCTGGTCTGCATCCTTCTGCACGACCCTCGATAGCTGCAACCACCAAAGACATGTCACTGCATCACCAAACCAATGTTCTGACCAGCTCATTCGTATTTCAGCTGCATTTGTTTCATCAAGGGTCTATAGATTGTCTATAAATGCAGTTACTTATAAATAAATAAATCTTACATTTTTTATTGAAAATGTATCACATTAAGTCCAAATGTAACTGGGCTACATTAACAGTTGGTGTGTTAGGCCACTTCTGATATATACACGACACCGAACGCCACAACAGCAAAAACAAAAATGCTTTCAGTGTCTCTTCTAATATTTACTGGACGTCTTCCTCAAGCCCTTGATAACGTCTTGGTTTTGTGTTTTTAAATGGTTAAAGTACTAAAGAAAAGGGTAAGGATTTGGCTTTTCGTTTTTTTTTTTATGGATCGAGTTGGCCACATCTAGACGAAAGGAGAGACTGATATGATCTTAAATTCAGAGGAAAACAACATTGGCAGCCATTACTCTTAAAACCATCGCAAATGTGGTCTTAATTCTAGGTACGGGCGCATAATCGTCAAAAAAACAACATAACAGCATCACGTCACATACAAACAACGGCGACCAAAATTTCTTTCAAGGTCGTGCTCCTAGTTTTTTTTTTTAAGCCTAAACATGGTGGATATCTTAGAGGGTGAAAGTGTCCATTTGTGACTTCGGTTGTGCTGAGATGGGATGGAGGCTGTTGATTCGAACATTTTGCCTCTGTATTTGCCTCATGCTAATTTTACAGACACATAGCCTATTAAACAACTCGACAAAATTTAAACCAAAACACATCTTCTATAGGGTTCTTCTATAGACTCCACGAGTCGAGGCTTTTTGAACAACTCCAGGACCACACCTTCGAGGCTATAGGAGTGTAGGCTGAAAAGAAATGCAGTCAAGGGTTGCCATTTGCTTTTGTGTCTGAGATGAACAGTGCTACACGAAGAGGCTACTTCTGGCTAATTCATGAAAATGTAGCATTGCAACGTTACATTTCTCATAAGCTACATTTCAAACACTCGTTAATTTCGTAGGTCACTACTTACAAAAGAGGACAAGCTTGGCAATAGTGTTTTGACGAGGTTACACAAAAACACAGACCCCAGTACCAGGAACCAATTGTACCCGGCAGCCATGTTTGCTGTTTATCAACGTGATCACACTGTAATAAGAAAGGGAACACCCCCCCAAAGAAGCTTTGAGCTGGCTAAGCTGGCTATATTCGGCTATTTCACATAGTGAGCGCGACCAAAATAAATATATGTAATTATATAGGATCTCCAAATGCCTGAAATGAACATTGCCTTTCAAATTATTTTCAGAACTTCATTGCATTTATTTCAGAAGTGCTTTCGACAAACCGGAAGGACATAGGCTACCTTGATATGGAGGGGGCTAATTTAGGAGAAAGGGCTTGTACACTAAACATGATATTATTTAGTTGATTCATCTTTTTAGAGAAACCAGAGAAATAGTGTATGGTTCAAGATAAATGTATTTTCAACGTGAAAAAAATCTTAGAAAGCATGGGCTACGTATATAGCAACTGATTGGCGTATTGACCTACCCACACAGGTATCTTGCTTTGGTTTGAAAATGTGTTGCCAAGACCTTTAAGCCAATCAATGGGAAAAGGGGGCGGGGAGTAGGTTGCCCGTCAGGTTGGTGGTATAATGAATAGAATATAGAGAGGGGGGATCCAATCCGGTTTCAGCTAGTTTATGTTCCGATAGAACATTTATGCTAGCTACACTGTGTTCCAAGGTACTGTTAGAGTCTTACTGAACACATACAGCAGTACATTGTTAGCTTGCGCCGTGATTAGGTTATCTTCTTTCCTCTTCCTAAAAAAGTAGGCTACAAGTTTAGCAGCAATGCCGAAAAGAAACAAAGTAAGTTAAAATGTATACAGAATCTACTAATCTAACATTTTTTTTTAAAAACTATTTGCATGTGTGTATCTTCTCAAAATACTATTAGGCTAACATATAAAATTGTTCAACAATTGCATGTGCATGCTCTCTTGGTTGATACATTGTAGCATATTTTCAGTGAGGTGTTTCTTCGTTCAATAACCTAGCCTACCAGGCAATGCGCTGGTGTCCTAAACTGGCGCCTTTTTTCTTAGTGCTGTGGAATATTCAGGAGAGTACATTCGATCCATAGCTACTTCCTTGTATGTCTACACACCCGTGACTTATAGAAACGTATTTATTCCATTTTTGCATGTTTGATGAAGGTTACTTAGTGTATGAGCTCGAACAAAGGGGTGTAACCCACAAGCGATAGAACATGTTGCTACTCTAGGGGGATAACCTGCACCGAAAAGCTTGTTTGCGTTTTTAGAGAGGACCCGTTGAGACAACCACTCGTGTATGACTTTCTCTATTTTAAAATCAGGGGGGAAGTTTTATCCTGTTAGTTTGACCGTGTCTGTCGTGCAGTGGTAAGTTTGCAGTTTGTCGTGTGCATTGAAGCGTAACTGTTATGCGCGAGTCCCTTTGGTTCCTGGAGAGGGTACGGTGTCATGGCTGCCCTTGCGCGCAAGAAAAGAATGTGACTACCCTGCATCCTAATTTGATTTGGCTGGCTTTTAAGTGAAGACTCATGTAGGGTGACAGCGCCTGGGCTTGAAAACGGAAAATTCGGACAACTATTGACCTTATTTCCCCCTTCGTTCTGTTTTGTCGGTGCACATTGATTTTCCTCTGGCAACCCAGTTAAATATGGTATTATGCAATTTTGCCCGCCACCATAGCGCCGCTAGGATCGCCATCAGCTCATGTGATCGTTATCTTAATGTGGTTATATATACGGTGAATGTTCTTGGGAGTAGCATACGTTCGAGCGAATGGCGGGAACACAAAGTAGACTGGTTGACGTAGCAGTAGATGCTTTCATGTAACAAATCCCTGCGAATTGCTGCTGAATGAATGCAGTGTGTAGAGGCGGAGCTGCCATACCCCTCCTCTCCTTGTACAGTCAGACGGTATCAGCCAGTAGTTATGGCAGGGCTACTTTTGATTCGGTATTGTGTAGTTGCTCATCATTTAATGGCGGTCAGATGGCTCACACCGCGAAAAGGCGAAAAACACTCGGGGTCTGTCGTGAAAATACCCAAGTGCTTGTCTACCATCCCCCACTCACTTACAGATTACATAATTCCCAGTAACTTGGAGAGGGGGGATGGGAAGCTGTGGTGTGCCCCTCCCCCCTGCCGAATTCTACACACCCACCCACGAGTGTCTGAAATTACTATGGTTTACATTTTGTTTTTCCCTCCCTTTTCTCTGCAAACAGGCTAACAATGACGTCGAAGTCGGAGAGGTCAGTATACATGAACACATACGTTTCTCTCCAGTTATTATTGACAAATAAAATATGTAAATGTTCAATGTAAGCACTATGATGTGAAGGGACTTATTGTTCTTTTGTTTCCTTCTCCCCTGCCCCTTTCACAGCCCAAGAGGAGGTCTGAAAGACTCAGTGCTGTAAGTGCTCTATTATACAAGCTAACTCTGTTTACTGTTCACTAAACAAAAATGATTTGCCCAAAGTTATTATTTTTTAATGTTCTTTTAAATCTAGTCAGTTAAATTAATCTTATAAATATGTATTTTTTCAGAAACCACTGCCAAAGGCACCTGAGCCAAAACCAAAGGTGAGCATCTGTTCACAAAAATAAACATACGCCGTGTGGCGTTGCTAAGTATTGCAATAAACATCACTCTAAAATGTTTTTTTTCGCTATTTTCTGTTCTGCAGCAGAAGGCTCCTGCCAAGCCCAAGAAGGTGAAGGAGGTGGTTGAGAAGGTGAAGGCAAAGCCGAAGGAGAAGGAGGAGAAAGAGGAGGCTGAGGTCGAGGAAGAGGAGGAGGAGGAGGAGGAGGCCGCCGCTGAGGAGGAGGAGGCACCCGCAGAGAATGGAGAGGCTAAAGCTGATGAGGTCAGACATAAATCTTTTTCGATGTAGATTAGATGCTAGATATATACATTTATATCATAATTGCCTATATATATGTAGGTGATTATGTACTTTTCCCAATTAAAATAACCACTGGATTCCATTAACGCATTCAATCCTATAAATAAATAATGTTGCAATAGAATTCACATTTAGGTGTGAAACACTGTTAATGAATTATCGCACACATCAGCCTGAAAGGTGCATTGATCAGTACTGAGGCATATAAATAACACTGGCACAATGTGTAGTCCAGACAGTAGCTTCTACCAACCTCATGCATAAGTTACCTTCTGCTAATATGATTAGACATAGCCTAGTCAGTTGGGTTGCTATATTGTTATCCCTGTAATCCTATACATCCTTCCACACGCTGAGATTACATCACACAGGTGATCTTATTTCTCACAAACCTGTTTTTTCTGGTTCACCAGGAGGCGGCAGCCACAGAAGACGAGCCAGAACAGAAAGACGACGAGGCCGCTGAATAGCACCACCACAATACTCAAGAGCTCCCCATACCTCTTTTCATGTACAATTCAGAGGACTATTTTTATCAACTATTTTCTAAAAAAAAAAAATTGCAGGTTTTTTAGTAGCTCAGTAGCAGAAAAACATTTTATAGAAAAAAATGCAAAAAAAAAAAAAAAGAAAATGCGTTAGAAGAGGGATCTCAGAGTATCCTGATTTTTGTTTTTACAGCTCCTTAACGGGAGTGGTCATTGAGTGATCTCTGTGTTTCTCTTTTTTTGTTCTTTCATTTTTAAAACTCTGTATTGTTTCAAAGAGGGGAGGGAGTGGGGCTGGTTGCTGCAAAGATGTCATGCAATCACGCCATTTCTTTGAGGAATCAGTTTTGTTGAAGGGGGAGTTTTGCCTGAGAGACTAACATTCCATAGGCTTTATGAGGGACTATGTATGTAACCTGTATCGTATTGGGAGAAGGGTGGGTCTTATACGATATTACATTGTCTGTCGTTGTTTATGATTGGGTGGGCAGGGGTTGATTGTTTGTGAGCTGTGTTCTATGAATTTAAATTCTCTTATCCATGCAGTCTTCTAAATCAACAGCTTTGATTGATCATCCTGTTACCATAGTACTGTGTCATTCATCAGGCTTTGTGCATAACAAATAATGAGTCTCTGTTTGGTGATAGCATTGCAATAACATTTGTATAGCTGCTGTGAACACAACAATGGTCTTCATGATTTCTGTATGCAGTATGTAACGGTACTTGTTATGGATGACAAAAAATGGAATCGTGTTTTAGCCAAGCTAATGACGTGAACAACATTACAGTGTTAAAACTACAGGCTATAGCTAACTGATGAGCAAAATGACTGTACTTTCACTTGAACATACCAGCAGTAGCAATATTGTCCCAAGGGTTTTAGTTTTGAAGTACAAATGTACAGTTTCATTTTTTTGTAGCTGTATCTGTGTAATGATTGGTATGAACGTACCAATAAAATGGATGTAATTTCCTCAATGTCTGTGAACATGCATGTGTGGGTGGTTGAAAATATAGGAGATTGGAAAAGGGAATATTTTCTCTGGTTATTTTGGTATGTCACCTTCATGGTAAATATTCACCTATTTCATTGTCATTTGTATGTGCCCATTGTGTCATCTATTTACATGGTTTAAAGGATCTGTAATGACAACATGGCAGCCTGGTGCTTTTAAATAATGCAACTATTGTACTTGGGCATAGCCAGTGCCCCTCTCAAATGACAGACAGTCTTGGAGTAGCCTAGACTCAATGATTGCCCTTTAATAAATAGGCCTACCCTAAACGTCCTTTAAATTAATGGGGATGATCATTTGGCCTATAAATGCCTGTAAAAGATTTTGGCAGATTGCATTATCCAAACAGGTACAGCAGACTATTTAGATTACTGGAATTATTAAGAGCGTATCTTAAAATGTTAGGCCCTGGCTACTACTAACAGCTATCTGCAGGAAAAAAGCTTACTGCAGGCCTTAAAATAGCCAAACTCTTTTTTTCTCACTGTGGGAATATCATTTTAATTTATTTGAGGATTGTCATTACAACCTATACTCTGCTGAACTCATGGAATAATAACTCATGAAGTATTTGAGCCTGCAAGGCAAATGGAAAAAAACATTTTTTTTCTCTTTTTGTTGACCGCTTCATACAAATAGTTAGCTATGTAGCCTAATCTAATTCGTTGGCATTTCAATAACCTTAAATGCGTGTCAGGTTATTTTTATAACACAGTGTGGCCTAGAAACATTGTGACATAACTAGTGTGTAAAGTCTACATTTCCACTAGCAAACGATCCAAGGTAGAGAATGACATCTGCTACAATGTTGGGCTCCTGCTATGTGTCGCCATTGTTTATGACGTCATCGTCAAGTTGTTCGACCTTGTCGAGAATATACAACGTATCAAAGCTCTAAAATACCGAATCATTAAAAGTAGTTGTCGTGTTGCAATTAAATTGCAAGGTCATGTTGTGTGTTTGCAAACAATCACCGTAGGGGTTTGCGCATGGACCATTTTGAGCGGGCACCTTTTGTTGCAAGACAGAGAGGAAGAGTATGTCGTCTCCCCACCCCCTGTTTCCTCTGCTCTGGCGGAAGTAACTCATAAAGCTGAGGCCTCATCCTTCCAATGGCGGCTGCTAGCTGGCTGAATAGAAAGCGGGAGCAACTGTGGAGGGGGTCCGAGGAGTGGAACAGAAATTAAATAAATATATCACACTCTTTTCTAAACCTAAAGTTAGTACCAAAATTGTATATCCCGAAAGCTATGGCCGATTCAGTGGCCAAAAATGGGAATATTTCGCTCCTTGAATCGGGTAAGCTGTACAAAAGTAGTAAAATATATTCACAGAATTGCCGTCATTACTAATTCTTTAATTTATATTCAACCTTATTAACGATTTCCTTCTGTCCACTTACAGAGCTTTATTATCTTATCTCACGGTTTCTGACAACGGGTCCTTGTCGGAGAGCGGCTGAGGTGAGCTGGCTTGCCGTCGAAGCTTCACTCTGTATTGTGTCTTGAATGTTGTTGAACTGCTCATGTAGGCGCCTCTGAGACATTTTTTAATCTATTGCAGGTTCTTGCGAGTGAACTAGAGGAATATCAGGTGTGTAAATATCGTTCCGGAGCACAGGCTGTTGCTTTTGCTTGCATCCTTAGCAACTTGCCTTGCTAGCTCCGGCTACTTACCAAATGCTTCAGTGTGACTTTGTCACAATATCTCCCGACATCAGTTAGACAAAACAAAAATAAGACCATGTGCTGTTTGTGGGACTTTAATTTGAACAACCAGCTGTATTTGGAGAGCTAACACAACGACCTTTCCCCTTTAGCTTCTTCCCCGTAGGCTGGACTGGGAAGGAAATGAGCATCCAAGATCTTACGAAGATGTGGTAAGTTTATTTGCTGATTTTGCATCAGTCATTGCTTTAATTGTTTTGTATTAATCATCGAACAATTAACACCAACGGTAGTTTTCTGTCAAGCTTTGATGGCTCTCCCATTTTTATGTTTATCATGTTGGATAATGCTTTTTTTCGTTAGATCATGCAATACAGTAAAAGTGGGATTTGTTTTTATCTTTGAAATATGACCATCAGTTCTGCGGAAACGTGTTTTACTGTCTCGTATTATTTAGTGTTGTATTGCAGATAGGGTGGGGATTGAGCAGCTTTGGGTACGTCAAGTTCACCCAATTGGCCAATCCAGACTGTAGGAACACTGTCAGCTCTTTATTTTGCTTGTAACCGGCGTTGTGATTGGCTAGTGTTAGAGAATTGTTTTGCATACAGCGATCTGCTAGGCGACGTTTGTTTGGAAGAAATGGAAAGATCTGACATCCATATGAGCTGTCAGTATGACTTGGGTTTCAAACTTCTCGATATAATGGACAATTATGTTGATGTTGAAGTAATATAGAATTGAAAAGCCACCAGACCTATATTATTTTATGCAATGTAGTCCAAGCTCTTTGTGCCAACGTGCAGGTTGTGGAAGTGAGGATTTAAACTGTCTGTGGCCTGTAGGCCGGTACACAAACAGACACAAACACATACACACACACACAACCATTTGTAATTGTATTATCTGTATCACCAGAAATGTCAGAAATACACTTTCAACATTTTGAATGTGCCTGATTAATCAACATTTCCCTTTCAACACTCTTTGAATGCCTTTCATGTACTGGAGGCTATGAGCATTCTTGTGTTTGTTTGTTGTCCTAAAGGTTGCAGCGAACAGGCACATTGCTCCAGACCACTTGCTGCAGATATGCAAGCGCATTGGGCCCATTCTGGATAAAGAAGTGCCACCCAGTGTGTCAGGAGTTGGCTCACTGCTGGGCACAGGGAGGCAGTCCTTACTCCGCACATCAAAAGGTGCTGTTGACCTGCTGCTTCTACACTTTATTAACGATAACATCTGTAGGATTTTTGATATTTTCTTCTTGACACTCAGAAGGGATGATGGTGACTGCATATTGCTAGATTTAATTTCATCTGTATCTTGGAGACTAGTCTAAGCCCTGCTCCAGATGGTGACTACCCCCCTCCTGTGGATCATCATCATTATTTCAAAGCTAATAAATTGATCCAGTCTGTCGGGACCATTGGCTTCTAGCTCCTCTTTGTGAAAGTACACAACTGCTTGGGCTTTACTGACGAGTCCAAGTGGTGCACATGTGTATAGCCACTCATCCCATATTCGCCACTTGTCCATATGCCAGTTGTCACCACTTTCCTGAGGGGATTTTGCTCTGTGTGAGGGCCCCAGCTGCAGGGTGTTTGGAAAGATTTATTCACCCCCCCCCCCTCTTGTCTTCCCTCCTGCTCTCAGATTGCAGCGTCGTGAAGTGGAAAGGCTCATTCTTCGCTGCACTCCACAGAGGAAGACCACCAGAGAGGCCTTCAAGTTGTCACAGCGCCCCAAATTTAGGTGAGTACCCTTGGGGTTGCTTTTTGGGTGACCGGGTGTTTATTCAATCAATGGATAAAACGACACATAAATCAGTAAGATCTTAGATAAGCTGATGAGCTGGTGGCGTTGAGGGAATCATCATCTATAACTTTCAGCTATTGGACTTGAACAATTTCTGGTTACTAAGTCCAGTTATTGATATTATTTCATTTAAGTTGTGTTCTGTATGAAAGAAAGGCACTCTCTGTCAATGCTGCTTGTAAATGCCTACCTGGAAGTGCTGTAATACCAGGACCGTGCTAAAATAAATCATCTGCAGCATGGGACCATATAGATAGATGGATGGATAGATAGAGAGAGAGAGTGCTGATTCCTGAGGGTGGATCTGCCAGGCAAGGTGCCTTTTGTGTGCTGGGGACAGTTGAAGAAGCATGTACATTTACCACAGGTTACTCAGGACTCGTGAAGTGGCTTAGGATAAACACTGGTGGAGCAGAGACAGTTGGATTTAAATAGGGTGCTGAAAACAATGTCTTTATGACCTGATCAGGGGTGCTACCATCATTTAACGATGGAGAGACTAAATTATCGTTTTGAACACACCCTCTCCTAGTTAGCTCGGGGGTTACTCAACAACGCTTTTGGGGAATGAATGTTGATGAATGTTGTCCAGATATTTAGCTGCAACAGCCATGCACACCTGGCTACTTATGAGTATACTGACCGTATGAGTATACTGACCGTGAGCATGGCAGTTTGGGTGCTAAGCGTCCAACTAGTGTAGTTTTAGTTTTTCCTCGAATGCTATGCTTGTACATGAGTGAGAGTTTTCAACCTTTGTGTGGGTTTGAAACTCGGCATCTGGGTGCTGTTGGTATTGTTGTAGTGCCAGATATAACAAGTGAGCAGGGATTATCCGGCCCGCTGGCTGCGTCTGTGTTGGTTTTTCTGAAGCTGGCCTCCTGTTCGTCCGTTCGCAGTGAAAGTATGCCGGGGCAGAGAGCTGACGGGCGCGCAGAGGTACAGCTCTGTGAACCCGGTGAGCAACTATCAGAACATGAAGATGCACCGCCGGATCCTGGGCCACCTGTCGGCCGTCTACTGCATCGCCTTCGACCGCACCGGCCTCAGGATTTTCACAGTGAGTACATGAAAACGGGCCTGGCCTGGCCTTTTTGGTCTAGTCTAGTCTGCTCATTTGTTAAAGCACTTTGAATTACCAATGTGTAAGAATTATGCTGTATAAATACACTTGCTTTGCCTAACCTCGTCTAGTCTAGACTAGTCTCAAGCGTCGGGTCACATTTCCAGGCCTCCCTTTCAGTTTCACCCCTTAGTTCCGTTGAATGTGCTGATCTAGCTTACTGAGGAGTCATTTGTGCATGCAGCCAAAACTCACTGTGCTATTTGTTGAATTAGCAACGTGGATGAACTCCCTCTTATGACTGTCTTGTCAATTATATGAAAGTTCCAGTTTCCACTTCATATTGGCACGATTCCCGCATTCCTTCTCGTACAGCTGGCCCTTGTCCACCCGTAGTGCATGAAGCCACTGAATCTCATTGGGTCACCCCTCAGCTTTTGACATTTCCTCATTATGTCACGGGGTATCTACAGAAGGAAGCTTGAGTAGACCGAACATAGACAGCTTAGTGTGGTTTACGGAGTCTGGAACTTTTGACCTAGATGTTCAAAGTGTCTTGCTATGCAGCAAATCCAGATTGACAGAAAATACAGTAAAGGATGTCCTCACTTTGTAGCTCTGATTTCTGCCTTGGGGCTGTTTTGGAGAGTAAACGTATATTTCTGCCTTGTGGCTGTTTTTGGCGTGTAGACGTGTTTGTTTCTGCCTTGTGGCTGTTTTTGGGGTGTAAACGTGTTTTGTTTCTGCCTTGTGGCTGTTTTTGGGGTGTAAACATGTTTTGTTTCTGCCTTGTGGCTGTTTTTGGGGTGTAAACGTGTTTTGTTTCTGCCTTGTGGCTGTTTTTGGGGTGTAAACGTGTTTTGTTTCTGCCTTGTGGCTGTTTTTGGGGTGTAAACATGTTTTGTTTCTGCCTTGTGGCTGTTTTTGGGGTGTAAACGTGTTTTGTTTCTGCCTTGTGGCTGTTTTTGGGGTGTAAACGTGTTTTGTTTCTGCCTTGTGGCTGTTTTTGGGGTGTAAACGTGTTTTTGATTTGGCACTCAAGGGCTCAGACGACTGTTTGGTGAAGATCTGGTCCTCCTTCGACGGCAGGCTTCACTCCACGTTACGGGGTCACTCGGCGGAGATCTCGGACCTGGCCGTGAACTTCGAGAACACTCTGATCGCTGCCGGCAGCTGTGACAAGACCATCCGCGTGTGGTGCCTTCGAACCTGCGCCCCTGTGGCGGTGCTACAGGGACACACTGGCTCCATTACCTCTCTACAGGTACGCACCTCACTTGTACCTCACCTGAACCTCACCTGGGTATATGGGGTTGGGGTTACGGCCCCAGCCTAGGTAGCTAAGGAAAGGCCCTCACCGACAGCCTAAATCTAGAGTTGGGTTCTATTGTGTTGGGTAGTGGGTGAAATTGTGGGATGTGGGGCAATAGTGGACGTTCTTTGTCAGCTTGATCTTACTCTTTACTTAACATGGCTGAGATGAAGCATAGAAAATATAGCTTAATTTGTTTGGGATTTTATGTTCTTCTCTGTGTGACATTAGTCTGAAATGTTTAAAATGTCTCAAATTACTAACATGAAATGTCTTTGCCAATATTTGTGTGTTTCTGTGTTCAGTTTTCTCCATTTGCCAAGGGCCCAAAACGATATATGGTTTCCACGGGAACCGATGCAACAGTCTGCTTCTGGCAATGGGATGTTAAAACTATCAATTTCATGTGAGTGGACATATTTACAGCATGATGAGTCATCAGATCAATAATGAAGATGTGTGTCCCAGTCTCAGTACTATTGTACTGTTGTTGTGTTATACCGGTATGTTGTGCCCCGTGGCAACAACAGGAGCGCAGCGCTCCAAATTTCGTTGTATGTAAATACAATGACAATAAAGTATTTTCTAATTCTATTTCTGTAGACATCTGACTTAGTGTCTTGATTAGTAATGTGGGTATAGTGAAAGGGATATCAGGCCTATCAAGTAGCAGTACATTTAGTATCAGATAGTTGTTGGAATTTGGACTGCTCAGGTTAAAACTTTCATGTTATTTCACTGCTTAAGTTGGGTTCTGGTCATCCTCCATAGGGTGTGTGTGTGTTAAAATCAGATATAACTTAATATAAAGTATATAACATAATTATTTATTATATATTATAATGTAAAGTAATGCGTTATATTGGATAAACCCCTTGCTGATGCGGAGGATCCAGACCATGATAATGCTTAAAACTAATCTTGAGTTGATGCCGAATCTTCTGTCTTGTGAAGTGATCGGCCACACAAGTTTACAGAGCGGCCCCGGCCAGGTGTTCAGGTGGTCTGCTCGTCCTTTAGCCCAGGTGAGCCGCACCCCCCCCCCCCCCCCCATCCCCTCGTTTCACACCTCTGACAACACTGACAAACCTGTTTCTGTTCACACTCCAAGCTGGGTTTCCATCCAACTCTTTTGCCGATTTTTAAACGCATTCCAGAGAATTCGGCTAAAAGAAATGCGTGTCTGTGCACATTTCCATCCGCTGTGTAACTTTAACAGAATCTCGTGATATAATCTGAATAAATGCGATTGGAATAAACCAGTTTCTGTAAACCTTCAGTCACGTTATACCCTATGCAAATTCAACGTAGCAGATATTATGTGAATTTCTAGCATTTCCATTAAAGATTTCCTATTCGATTGGTCAACATTTGCATTAAAAAGTTGTATGGAAACCGAGCTATGGATTCAAATCTGTATAAAACCTATGCAAAATGTGTGCTTCGCAATCTGTTAGCCGTTTGATGTGTACATTGTGTCCCCCTCAACAACTAGAATATATCACCTCAAAGATGATGGCTGTTTGTTGTTTTTGTTAATATACTGCATATTGTTGATAGCAATACGTTTTATGATTTGAAAAGAAAGATTTTCCCCTTTAGATAGTGGGCTTGAGAATGTACCTATCGTATATGAATGGGGTTTGTACACAGGATAGTTTGGTGTTGTCATTTTTTGTTTTCTTCATTATTGTGAACATTCAACGCATTAACAAATTTGTTAAAAAACCAATTTGTTTTACATTAGGTGGCATGTTTTTAGCGACGGGCAGCACAGACCATGTTATCAGACTATATTACCTGGGATGTGGCAATCCAGAGAAAGTATCTGAATTATCTGACCACACGGTAAGACCCCTTACGGCCTAGTGCAGACAGTTCTTTGGCAGACCTTAACAGTTAAATTAATGGAACAGTTTTTCTGATTGTTGGGTTTTGAAGTCTCTGTTTGTTCTCAAATCGTTGCACCTCCTTCCGTAGGACAAAGTGGACAGCATCCAGTTCTGTCACACAGGAGAGCGGTATGAAAAGCTTTTTTTAATTTATTTTTTAAATGATTAATCAATAAACAATCAATTCTGTTGGATATTATGATCTTTTGTCACGTCGTACACTTTTAAATCACTCCACATATCCAGAATCTATCTCTTGCTTTTTAATTAGTAGTATATGTTTAAGAAAATCGTTCGCTTTTACTGTGTACTTATATGTAATGCCGCAACGCACTGGACTACACAAGAGCCATTTCCTGGAGGCGTAATGTTTATCTAATGTACTCAGACAGAAGGGATGGCGGAGGAAGCTGCAGAGGCTGTGCTGTGAAGAGTGTGAGGTTGGACGGGTGGGAGAGAAGGCCCCCCGTGTGTGTGTGTGTGTGTGTGTGGGTGGGTGGATATGGAGAGGGAGACGGAGATGAACAGATGTAGAGGGAGAGGACTGTAGTGTTGTAGAGGTGGAGAGGGATGGGGGTGGGGGGAGGAGGGAAGACTGATGGAGAGAGAAGGAGAGAAGACTGTGATGGGGGAGAGAGAGAAGACTGCAATGGAGAGGGCTTTACTGATATAGAGGTGGAGAGGGATGGGGATGGGGGTGGGTGGAGGAGAAAAGACTGATAGAAAGAAAGGGAGATAAGACTGTGATGGAGAGGGCTTTACTGATATAGAGGTGGAGAGGGGTGGGGGGGGAGGAGAGAAGAGTGCGATGGGAGAGAAAGGGACAGAAGACTGTGATGGACAGGTTGAGGGAGGTCGAATCTCGGGAGACAGAATGGATAGACCGCAGGAAAGAACCCCTGGCATTTGGGTGTGGAAGTGATTGAAGGAGAGATGGTTGTGACGGGGTGACATGACTGCGCTCTGATGTGATGTGACGTGACGTGACGTCTCGACCCACCTCAGGTTTGTGAGCGGCAGTGGAGACGGAACGGCGCGGATCTGGCGGCTGCACCATCGGCAGCAGTGGAGGAGTCTTCTCCTGGACATGAGCTTAACGCTGCCGTAAGACCCGACCACTGTGACTATCACTTCCTTACAACACCGCTACAGTTTTAGGATTTTGTATCAAGTGTATTTGTAGACGTGTCATTGACAGTCACCCCTGTTTCTCAGTTGAACAGTAGGGTATTTGCGCTTGTAAAATAAAAACTGTATTTACTGTATTAAAAATACAGGCCCAACAGTAGGAACTCAATGCAACAAAAGTCAGATTCAAATCTTTTCAATTCTCCGTACATCCACCTTTTATTTTCATGGCATGGGTGATACCAGTGTTTCACAAATTTCTGGAGATTTTCAGCCATTTTCAGCAGCTCTTTGCTGGAGGGGTTGTGTTGCTCCACCTTTTCTCTTTCAAATACCCCAAAGGTGTTCTGTAGTGTTCAGGTCAGTCCACAGACTACTACTTTAGAAACTCTTGTGGGACTTTAGGCCGGTCCTGGCCAGGTTCACGCCAGACATGCTGGACCCCATCGGGACCGAACTCCTTAATCTTGGTCTCATCTGACGGACAACATGTCTCCAGAAGCTCAGGAGAAGAAGAAGAAGAAGAAGAATATTCCAGCGTAAATCACACTGCCAAAATCTCCCAAGAGTTTCTAAAGAAGAAAAAAAATGAACTGTGACCTGGCCAAGTATGTCGTCTGACTTGAATTGACTCGACTTGAAATGCATTGAGTTCCTACCGTGGGCCTCTTATGCAGTTTAGATTTACTATATTAAAAGTAAGAGCAAATACCTCACTGTTCAACTTAGAAGCAAAGCAATTACTGTAAGGTGGTACAATTTCGAATCATTTGGCATTTTTAAGTGATATTGCACAGGGGGTGTACTCACTTCTGTTGTATTCTATATGTAGATTATTTAGACCTAACAATATATTTGCTGTTTTTTTTTTTTTTGTCTGTTTGTTAAATTCTTGCCATGATGGCCATAGGTGCTGACATGACGTAAAGACTAATTTACCTAAATACCTACATGTATCCCTCATAGTCGTTACAGACGAATCACGTCATCCTGTGTCATTTTTGTGTCCCCAGGTCTGAAACAGTAAGGGACAACTCTTTCAAGGCCAAGGTCACCATGGTGTCCTGGGATCGCCATGACAACACTGTCATCACCGCTGTCAACAACTATCTGATCAAAGTGTGGAACTCGTACACAGGAGCGCTGCTGCATGTCTTGAAGGTAAGGAGCCTGGGATGCTTTTCAGACCTCGGCATACCTTGCCATCTCATCTCAACAGTTTTGCTTGTAACCCGGATTTTCTTGGGCTGGAAGTGTCCCTTGTGGTCGTAACCCAGAATTGCATTTGGACCATACGAGCTTAAATTAAGCATAGCAAGGTGGAGCCAGAGCAGCAGTGACTGTCTCTCCTCAGGTCCAACTCGGGCCTGTTTTCATCCCTTTTCAAATCCGACCGATGTGGCGTCTCTTGTGGCCCGGCTTCATCAACCTCAATTCTTTCATTTCTTGGTCTTCAGGTCACAGTCCTTCCTCTTTACGGCATTGCCCAAACCATGGTCTTCCTCTTTACAGCATGGCCCAAACCATACTCCATAGCCAGGCTGAAACGAGAAAGGAGGGTTACATCCTGCAGTTAAAACTCATCTTGGAAACCTAAACTGATGTGTTTTTAGTGTGAATGTGTTCCCGGCGTGATGCCGTAATATTACAAGTATCTATTCAATAGTAAGACGTTGTATTCAGTATGGTCATGAGTGTTGTAGTGTCATTTTCATTGGATAAAATTGGATCATAGAATGAGCATGTGTAGGCTAATCGTGTGCTCAAGTGTTCAGAGGAAACCCAGTGGGTCATCATGTATCCTTGTGTTCAGAGGAAACCCAGTGGGTCATCCTGTATCCTTGTGTTCCGTGCAGGGTCACGAGGCGGAGGTGTTTGTGCTGGAGCCACACCCGTTTGACCCCAGGGTCATGCTGTCGGCTGGCCACGACGGGAACGTCTTCATCTGGGACCTCCTGAAGGGCACAAAGACACAGCACTACTTCAACATGGTGAGCAAACACACATGCTGAGCAAGTGGGTCCAGATCTGGCCGGCTGGCTGTTTATGACTCTGATCTGCATGGATTCTGGGTTGTGTGAGAGGGGAACATACAAGGAGAGGACCTCACAAAGTCAGTAGTTCAGTCATTCTTTGGAGAATTTGGTTGATGGTGAAACAAGGAAGGAAGGAGAGGTAAGGGAAATGTGAAATCCAAAACGCACATACACACACACACACAGGCATCTTCACACACTGAATTCAGAACGCATACACACACACAGGCATCTTAACACACTGAATTCAGAACACACACACACAGGCATCTTAACACACTGAAAGAAAACGAGGCTTTCCAATTAATGAAAGAACATACGGAATGATTTGAAGTGGCCTGTGCTGATATTGTCTCAGTGTCATTTTGATTTGTGAAAATGAATATGGCCGTGTGTGTGTGTGTGTGTTCAGATTGAAGGCCAGGGCCACGGCGCCGTCTTTGACTGCAAGTTCACACCGGATGGCCAGCGCTTCGCCTGCACGGACTCGCACGGCCACCTCATCATCTTCGGGTTCGGCAGCTCCAAGCCCTACGAGAAGGTGAGAGCGCTAGTTCAACGATCAGATGCCTTCACAGAGCCCAGTAGAGGAGCCAGGTGTGACCTGGGCCGTTTGACGTGAGAGTTTGGAGACCACGCTTTCAAACTGCACTGTCACTTGTTAAAACAGTCACTTTAGTCTACTGCAAGGCACTTATGCCATCCCAGTCACCGTATTCATCTGTATCTATTTACTCTGAGGTACATGTTTGCATCGATCTCAGGGGCGTACTTGTGCTCTATACCACTGCACTTTGTTCTTTTGTTCTTTTTGGGACCAACAGGTGCAGCGCAGATGTAGTTGTATGCAAATAGATTCAAGATGAAAGTTTTGGGTGGGGGTGGGGGGATTCATTTTGTTCGTTGAACAGTATTGCCACTGTCCCCACTGTGGTCTTTCTCCCAGCTTCCAGATCAGGTGTTCTTCCACACGGACTACAGGCCGCTGATCCGCGACTCGAACAGCTACGTGCTGGACGAGCAGACGCAGCAGGCTCCCCACCTCATGCCCCCGCCCTTCCTGGTGGATGTCGACGGCAACCCCCACCCTCCCCGGTACCAGCGGCTCGTCCCGGGCCGAGAGAACATCGCAGACGAGCACCTGGTCCCTCAGCTGGGCTATGTGGCGACAAGTACGTGAAGCGTGTTCATGTATGATGGAATACTGATGTATGGTGGAATACTGTATGTAATGTAAATGAAGTTCTGAGGCTGTAGAGGCTGCACCCCGTGGATGAAAATATGATGTGTGTTTGTCATACAGCTGTATATCGGCATAATGTATGTGATCTGTTTGGATACGAGAGCTCCTCCCTCGCTATCTCCTAAACAATGCTTACCAAGGAGCTGTGATCTGAAACCACTGACTGACTGTGTGTGTGTGTGTGTGTGTTCCCCAGGTGATGGAGAGGTGGTGGAGCAGGTGATTAGCCAGCAGCCCAGTGACAGTGTGGAGGCGGCAGCGTCGAGGCGGAGCGCTCTGGACGAGGCCATCCGCGTCCTGCAGCGGAACCAGGACCGACGGAGCATAAGGCCGCCCGATGGGGGCCCCCCGCCAGTACTGGTCCCCGCCGCCCTACCAGCCCCTGGAACCCCCCGCAGAGGTGAAACATCACTGCAGGAAACCCCTTACTGATTTCGCTTACACTATATAGAAACTATCTATGATTTCACTTCCGCTGTGTTTTCACTAAGTGTGAACTCGGTTGCACTAGATTTTCACTACACTAGATTTTGACCACATTTGTTTTGTTATTCCTTCACACTTTGTTGAGAGCGGTCTGAGGAAGGTTCAGTGAAATGTGTGGGTGTGGTCGCCCACACGTCTCGCACCCACAGACTTCAGCACGTCAGGGTTGCCAGCGCTGATCTGCTCCAGTAGGGCCACTTCTGGGGTAACCTAACCCAACATAACATAACGGCCTCAAAAAAGCCCTGTTGTCGATTTTAATCTAATCAAATCAAATTCTGCTTTTCTTGAAAGACAAGTAGAGGAGAAGGAAATAGCCTTTAAAAATTGTCTGTCTCTTTCTCCCTCTCATTCTCTCTCTCTACCTTTCTCTTTCTCCCTCTCATTCTCTCCCTCTCTTTCTCCCCCCCCTCTCCCCCAGTGTCTCTGAATGAGCGCCTGGAGCTGCAGTCGTCTCCTAACGTGGGCCTGCGGCGTAGCGGGCAGGTGGAGGGGGTGCGCCAGATGCACCAGAACGCCCCCCGCAGCCAGATGGCCACCGAGAGAGACCTTCAGGCCTGGCGCCGCCGCGTGGTCGTGCCTGAGCTCACCAACAGCACCTACCTGTGAGGAGAGACACACACACACACACACACACACACACACACACGCCGCTGCGTGGTTGTGCCCGAGCTCACCAACAGCACCTACCTGTGAGGAGGAGATATACAAACATACAAACATGCATACAAAAATACATACATAAATGCACACACGCACAGAAATACATAAATACACACACACACCCACATAAGTACAGGTGGAACAACACCTATATCCATACAAGTCCATACATAAAGATACACACATAATTACAGCCACATAATGTCTTGTTCAGAAATGAAGTCTAGCTGGGTGTCGATTTCATTCCTGCTAATAGGATGTTCTAATACTGTGATCCTAACATGATGACCGTTAAAACCAAGACAGACTGTCCCAGTATAAACTCCCTGTTTGTGTGATGTGTTTGGCAAAGCATGGTTGAAGTGAAACCGCTTTCTTGGTCTTTCTTTCCCCGCAGGGATCAGGAGAGCTTCAGGATAGCCAAAGGCGAGGAGGAGCTCACCCTCTACAACATTAAGAAGCGAAGGGTCATTCACAGCAGCTTCAGGGTACGACCCACAGCCCCTCAAACGGTCATGCTTTTAAAAGTTAGAACTTGTAATGTAATAGTTACGGCGTTGGGTACTGCTACATACAGGACATTTGGATGGCCTTTCAATTAGATTAGGATTCAAATATGAAACGATTCTCGATTAATCATGATTCATCTTTTCTGCCATGGTTTTTTTTCATTTATTTTGTATTCATAAATACAAATACAATACATTAATTCAATTTTGTTTTTTTAAACAGCTGTTAAATTCAAAGTTTAAAGGGAAAATGCACACGTTACATACAAATCTGAATTCTTTTTTTCGAAGATTCCCCAGCAGTAGGCCTATGCCTAAATACTAAATATTTTATGGCCTACTGCCCTGTAAATTCAACTTCTATAAAAATTTAATTTCCCATCAAAACCAATTCTGCCCTTCTATTAGGCCTTACGGGATAAGTCAGGTACTGTCCTATAAAACTAAAATCTAGCATAAAGCCAACTGGCTCTTATGATATCAAATGTGACTATCCATCAGAAGGTAGTATGAACAGAAATAATTAGAGAGGCCCATCTGTAGTTAATGCATATAAAACCTATTGAAAGAACTGGGAATTGTATGTGGCTGACTGCAGGCAGTGATAGCAAGTGGGCTAGTAATTCATGGATGTGAGAACTGCACAGTCGCTGTAAAATGTGTTTTAAAATATGATCAAACTAACATGTAATTGTACCTGGCTGCATCACAAGACCCAATGGATTGTGTACATGCAGTATGTATTGCCAGAATCTTAAAGTTAACTTTGAATTCCCTTATATTCATGGTGGTTGCCCACTGCATACATGTGAGAGATGCTAAGAAGCAGGCAAGGGGCTGCCGGGGCGGGTGAGGAGGGGCTTAGAGTTGATGAACATCATTTTACATTTACATTTAGTCATTTAGCAGACGCTTTTATCCAAAGCGACTTACAAGGATGTATACACATTTTTACATTTACACTGATGGCACACTGCACATCAGGAGCAATTAGGGGTTCAGTGTCTTGCTCAAGGACACTTCGACAGGGAATTGAACTAACAACCTTCTGATTACTAAACGTCTTCTCTACCTCCTGTACCACTGTCGCCCCACATCATGATGTAGAGATGTACCAAATGATATACGTCAGCGTCGGCCTTGTAAGGTTCAGGAGGATTTTAAACAGTAGATGGCGTGTTGGCCCATTCTCAACCCAATTTTGTCAATGTTCACACCAACTTTGATGTGTTCCATCATAATTCAGTCATATTATTTAGTTTACTGTTGAAAAAAAAAAACAAGGTGCACTTACACTTTAACCGCACTTGGCTATCGTCATCAAAGGAATGTGGAATGAAAAGTTAATTTACAGATTACACTGGCAAGACACACTAAGTGTAACATTTAATCATTACAACTGCATATTGTAGTGAAATGGGTTTGAATGAGTTAATTAAATATGCATGCCAGCATAATGAATTTAAACATGTTTAAAAACTGGGTTATTTAATTTTCCTGCACGGATGTACAATCTTTCACGTTAGCGATCGCTTTGCTGCGGTGGTGTGTGTGTGTGTGTGTGTGGCGGTCATTTTCCCCAACCCTGCTGGCTTAAAGACCTTGATAGTCCCCGTAGTCATCTGAAGACCCATAATGCCTTGCTGTGTTGTTGCGTGGTGGTGTATCGCTGGGAATATGTGAAGTGACGGGTCTTTGGCACTTCTCTCTCTCTCTCTCTCTCTCTCTCTCTCTCTCTCTCTCTCTCTCTCTCTCTCTCTCTCTCTCTCTCTCTCCCTCAGGATGACTCGGACGATGAGGTGCCCTGCCCGAAGCGCAGTGTGTCACGCAAACGCCAGCGGAGGAACAGTCTCGCCGAGGAGCTCATCGAGTTCTCCTGCGAGGAGGGCGAGGAGACGGCCAGCTCCGAGGTACGGGTGACCTCAGATCAGAGGGCAGAGGGTTCACCTGCCCTCGTCTGCTGGCGACTCAAAGCTGCATTCCCCCCCCCCCCAAAAGCTCTGATGTGCTGTGACCTTTGTTAAATGATAGACAGTCATTAAGAACAGATGGCTGAGTGCAACATAAGACGGTCATAACACAACGTCTTTGGGAAACGCAGCGCGAACATCGATTCAATTCGAATGTGATCATCAAGCAGATGGACTTGTGGATTTCTTATAGCACATGTGCTGTGTTCAAATCAGACCGGGGGGGGGGGGGAAAAAAACCCTCATTAGTTTCCTCAGCAGCTGTTGAAATGTCTAATCTAGGGCAGCAAATTGAAACGATTTTCTTTTTGCCCATTAAATGATGGTTTTCAGCCACAGAAGCTAAGCAGATCTATGACCTTTTTATTTCTAGGACCATGAAATGGAGGTTGACTCGTCCAATGAGGAAGAGGAGTGGAAGAGTGACAGCTCGAGGTACCGCCTCAGTCTTCTTTACTCTACTCAAATAGAAGTAGACTTCATGTAAAATAACGTGATGCTCTACTTAATATATAGGAAGAAACACACTCTGATGTCATTCATGTAATTTCCGTCTTCCTCCCTCGTAGCAACTCGTCAGCTGAGTACTCTGATTGGATGGCTGACGCCGGCATCAACCTGCAGCCCCGCAACCCGCTGTCGTCACGGAGACGGGCGCGGCGTCAGCTCAGCAGCTCGGAGGAGGACGCAGAGGAGGAAGAGGAGGACGCAGAGGACGCGGAGGAGGAAGAACCGACCACACGTGATGAAGAGGAACAGACGCCTCAGCCTCACAAGCAGAAGAAGGTCAAGAGCAAGACACCCAAGGTGTGTGAGATGGATCAGGTTGATGGGGGTTTTATAGAAATAAAATTGAATCGAACTGAACCACAGTCTAGTGTTCTGGTGTGTAGGAATTGATTTGAAAAAGAGAATTTTTGTATTCAATTTGCGTTCTTTCCAACCTTTGGGCAAACTCAGCATCCCAAAGCTCGGCCGTCCATCCTCAGGGAAGTCTCCACCGAGTTCCGGCCCTCCGTGTGGATCACTGACGTCATTCCCAGGAAATCTCCTTTCGTCCCGCAAATGGGCGATGAGGTGAGGGCTAGTTTTAGGTGGTTGTTGGCGACTGGTCACCTGTGTTGTTGTGGACTGTTGTTAACTTTCATAAGAGAATGAATTGGTCTCACACTGCCCTATCTGCTTATATCATGCCAAAGTAAGGGGTGGCCTTTAAGAATGGAGATACGCATCTGACATTCAGAGATATATTGAGGTTATTGTGTGAGGCCCTCCAACTACTCGCACAAATAATTCAATGTCTTCCTTTAACCACTGTCCTGTGTTGAACTAAAAACCTGTCTTCTTCTCCTGGCTCTCTCGCCCTCCTCGCTGCTCTCTTGCTCCCCCTGCAGGTGATCTATTTCCGTCAGGGCCACGAGGCCTATGTGGAGGCCGTGAGCAGGAACAATGTGTACCCCATCAACCTGGACAAGCAGCCCTGGAAGAAGATGGAGCTGAGGGTTGGCATCTTTTTATTCCCACTAGTCTCTCTCCATCATTCAGTCTGCACATGGACTTATTCTCTCTTGCTGGCTCTGCTCTGTTCTGTTTTTGGTCGCCTCCCTCCCTCCTTTCCTTCCTCCTTTCTTGCACACTGTGTTTCTGAGATGTTTAGTGTTTGTTTTTGTTTGTTTGTTTGTTTGTTTGGTTTTTTCCTCATTATTATAGGTGTCCTCAAATAATAAGTATTTCAGTAAATGTTTGAAAGGTTTAGGCCCATACAGTTTTAACAAAAATGTTAATGTTGTAACGTATACGTTTCTAACCCATCCCTAAAGTATGTACGTGTTCAAACCGTTTGTGAACTTATGCTTCAACTTAACTTTGTCTCAAGTCATGAAAATTCTGGTTTAAGTCCTGTTAAAGCTTTAAAAGCCACGTTTTGTGTGTCCGTGTGTGTGTCCAGGTGCATTTACCACTTTTAATTTTTTTTTCTGTTGACCCAACTAACATCCTGCGTCTTAGTTTAATTTTTGGGTGTCTAACATGCCTAACATTTACTGTGTGTGTGTGTGTGTCATGCTGCAGGACCAAGAGTTTGTGAAGATCACAGGGATCAAATACGAGGTGTGTCCTCCCACCCTCTGCTGTCTGAAGCTCACGCTGATTGACCACGGCACTGGCAAGCTGACAGACAAGACTTTCTCCATCAAGTGAGTTCATTAGATATTTATTTTTGGATTTGTTTCATTTATACTATACATTTGTATAGTTTGAAGACCACCCCCAGCAGTTAGTGCTTGGATTGGGTCTCTTCAGAAACATCATTATGTGTGTTGTTGTTGAGAAATGGATTAAATGGATGGATGGAAATATTGTAAAGTCTTTGTGATAAGAATGCTTAAAATATCCAATGTTTGTGTTTGTGCATGGCGATAACAAAAGTGTGTGGAGCACCTTCAGCTGTGTAGTTATTTTTGAAATGCAGAACTGTAATGCAATTTTCTCTTCTCTGTAGGTATCATGACATGCCAGATGTGATTGACTTCCTGGTTCTGCGGCAGTGCTACGATGAAGCCCGGAACCGAATATGGCAGCCGAGTGAGTAGACCTTCTCCCAAAGGCCCCAATCAGCCACCACATGTCCTTTTGACTGCCAGAAAAAAAGCATGTTTGTGTCTCTCTCTCTCTTTGACAGATGACCGGTTCCGCTCCGTCATCGATGACTGCTGGTGGTTTGGGACCATAGTGTGTCAGGAGCCGTACCAGCACGAGTATCCCGACAGCCACTTCCAGTGCTTCAAAGTCAAGTGAGTGAAAATAAAAACCTCCCATTACAGTCTGAGCTGCTATTCGGCCAGATGTGTGGTCTGCTTGTGTTTATTTGTATTTGCACTGAAGATTTGTCACAGTATGTATTTCTACCGTTAGCGCTTCAAAGTTAGCGTGAGCGCCTCTCCACTGAAGACTGCTCTGAGACCAGTTGTGTAGCAGCAAAACTGTGTAGTGGTGTGTCGGACCGATTTCCTACCTTGAGTCTCGATGACTGTAGGCCCAGTTCTGTGGTCTGCCCTTTCTCGAGTCCCGGTGGCTGTGCTCAGTAAAAGTAACCATGCCCCATGCTCCTCTGTCTTCCCCACTCCAGGTGGGACAACGGCGAGATTGAGAAGCTGAGTCCGTGGGACATGGAAGCCATTCCAGAGAACGGTACTTACAACACCTTTAGTAGAATGTATTGTTTTGAATCGTGGTTTCGATCTCGGTTTCAGCAAATAACGTTCTCTCATGTCTATCTGTCTCTGTCTCTGTCTCTGTCTCTGTCTCTGTCTCTGTCTCTGTCTCTGTCTCTGTCTCTGTCTCTGTCTCTGTGTCTGTATCTGTGTCTGTGTCTGTGTCTGTGTCTGTGAGCAGCCGAGCAGCCGGAGTCTGTTGGGGGCGGGGTGCCGGTGACTGGAGAGGAGATGACTGAAGTCCTCTACAAGCCCCAGACAGGAGAGTGGGGGGAGCGGTCACGTGACGAGGAGTGTGAGCGCATCATCGCTGCCATCGACCAGCTCATCACTGTGGGTACGTGCCTCCTCATCCACACGCCGGTCGCCCTTGGACCACGCTATTGGTAGTCTGACCAACTTAAGCACGATTGGTCATTCCACTCCTCAGCCTGATGCACTTGAAATATCAAATGAGTATTGATATTTACACATTTTGAGTGTGTGGATAGACTAGTCAAGCCTTGATTTTGGTCTATGAGTTTACACAACCCAAAAGGTTTACTACATTGTAAAACTAATTACGGATCATCCCTATGTATTTAAGCCTACTGATTCAAAGCTAACAATTTACTGGAAACTTGTTGTTTGTTTTTCAGACATCACCAGCCCGTTCTCCGGTCCGGTGGACATTGGTCAGTACCCCACGTACTGCACGGTCATCGCCTACCCCACGGACCTGGGGACCATTCGCATGAGGCTGACTCACCGCTTCTACAGGTCTGACTCCAGGCTGTTTGTTTTCCTCCTCTTTTCAACAGATGAAATCTGAGCGCAGTTAGTTGTATCCCCACGCTGAGTTTATTTTTATTTAGTCTGCCGGTGGGGCTCAGAGCGCCTCCAATTTTGATGTGCTTTTGAGGATGGAAGAGTTTATATCCTCAGACCAATGTTTGCCGTGCTGTCCAAGTTTACAATTTTGTGCTTGTGTGTGTGTCTGCAGGCGACTTCCTGCATTGGCCTGGGATGCCCGACACATCTTCCTCAATGCCAAGACCTTCAATGAGCCTCGCAGCAAAATCGCAGAGTCTGCCAAACTCATCACCGACTCCCTCCTCAAATTCATCAGGTAAAACAGTTATATTTCCCCTTTTGCTTGTTTTTCTGCCCATTGTTTAAAATTCTTTCAGTTTTGGCTATTTTCTTGACTCTTGTCTCTCCCAGCTAATGTGGTCAGACAGCTCAGTATTGTTTTATAAAACGCATTTTCTATGTTATTATTCCCCTCTCAGTAAACCGGAATCTACTGACATCATGGAGATCTACAATGCACTGGAGAACATGGAGTACTCTGACGAGGTGACTGATCAGGAACCCGTTTTATTATCATGCATTTCTGCATTTTTCCCAGTGGAGTTTTAGCCTTGACTGTCACCCCACTGTTTTTTTGATAGGGTTACCGAACTAAATGATGGTTTGACACAGAACGTACTTTAAATATTGCTTAATTTTCCTAGAATTTCATTTTTCAAAAGCTCAGGATGTTTCACTGAACGCATAATTACTTTTTACTTCCGGTAGTTGAGGGAGACCTTAATCCAGTTTGCTGCTTTGGATATAAATGTCAGATAAATGAGTGAATCTAACTGTTCTGTTTAATGGTCTTTCTGCAGGACCTGGACACTGAGGTGCCTGGAACATCCTCTGGACATGGTTTGCGTCAGGTACTTTCATATTTTGTACAATTCATGCAGTTTCGAAAGAGCGCCTCTTTCCAAACTAAACACCTAGTTAGTGTTTGCCCTCTAACTTGCTCTGGTTTCGTGTGTGTGTGTGTGTGTTCGGTCTGTGTTTGTGTAGCCGACAGCAAAGCCTGCGCCTGACCCTGAGGCTTGGAAGGAGAAGTGTCAACGTCTGGTGAACTACATATTCGAGTGCGAGGACTCTGAGCCTTTCCGTCGGCCCGTGGACCAGCACGAATACCATGTAAGAACCCCGGCGACTCTTCTAGAGACCCTGCCATGCTCCAGAGGAGCTCAGGCCAGGGGGTAGATGACCTGGCCAGAGGTGTATGTGTTAGAGTAGCCAATAAATTATGTTTTTAATGTATGTTATTGTTCTGTAACGCATGGCATTGCAGTGGCCATGACGTGTGTTAAATGTCATCTGAGTAGAATTGTATATTTGGATTTGAGTTTAGGGTGTAAATTCTTGATGAGGATTGAATGGTTCAGCCCGGGCTGGGCCTGTATGCACTAAGCATTTTATCTAAGTCACTAAGTTACGTTTTCTCGTAAATCCTACTCGCAAAGCTACTGAGACCAACTTCTGCTAAGGAAAAGTGGCAACTCACAAGGTTAAGTGAGAGGCTTGCTATGGCTGACGTCAAGTCTCACGCATGAGTTCGCTTGCAGTGACCTCTGTGATTTGTTGATATGTGACAGGTCTGTGCCTGTGAGTAGGCTTCATACCCTACCACAAAGGATGATAAATCAATAAATAATAAATAAATGAATATTTGACTTGGGCTACAAATGAAATAATAATGGAATACGCTTCCCATAGACGATCTTCACACAGTCACATCTGTATGATTCAATTCAATTACATTTTTATTTATATAGCGCCAAAACAATACAATTGTCTCAAGGCGCTTTACAGAACCCGGGGCCCGGACCCCCTCAGAGCAAGCACAATGGCAACGGGCAAAGAAAAACTCCCTGTTAATCAGGAAGGAACCTTAACATCTGTATGATATGTTTGTGTAGACAGGACTTAGCTCATTTGTATAATAAAACTTTACATTGATTCAATTCCATTTCGGCCCTGTGTGGGTCGTTTTGGTTGGTTGGAGCCCTTGCAAGCCTTATGATTATTAGGAAAAAAAATTCAGTAGTAACCAACTCTGCATTAAAAAAACTGTACCATGTAATGATACACTGCCATTTTCCATTCATTCAAGAGTTTGTCTTTAGTGAGTTGGTTAACTTGGGTCTCCCACACTTATGTGCTACGTTAAGCGCTAAAGGGACGTTGTGAATTACTCTTAGTCCTAACTTTGGAAGTCCTTTCTTTTTTTGGAGTGAGATGCCAGTTATTTTAAGGAGTCTCTGCTAAAGCTGCAAGTTTAAGCTTCTTAGATTTGTGAATACGGGCCCTCCACTGGATCGCAAGATCAGTCTTGATTTCAGTCAGTGAAACTGTGGCACTCTTGATCATAGGACTTTGATTCCTTTCAGGATTATTTGGACATCATTGACTTGCCTATGGATTTCGGGACCGTACGGAACCTTCTACTGCAGGACCGATACGAGAATCCTGTCGAGCTTTGTAAAGACATTCGGCTGATCTTTGTCAACGCGAAAGCCTACACGCCAAACAAACGCTCAAAGGTTTGTTTTGAAATGCCTCGATTCATTATTTTTTAAACATTTGTAAATAATATGGCGTCAATTAAGTATTGATGAAGAATGGCATTTCAGGCTACAGATAATGATCAAATAATTAAAGAATGGAAATACTTCTTATTTCAACTGAATCCATTTCCTCCCCCTCTCTTTCTGATCCCAGATCTACAGCATGACTCTGCGTCTGTCTGCGTTCTTCGAGGAGCGCATCAGAACCATCATATCTGATTACAAGTCGGCGGTGAAGAGCAGCGAGAAGCTGCGTCGTAGCCAGAGGTTCCGCAAGAGACAGATGTCCCAGGAAGCTCCGGCACCAGGCCACGGATCCACCAGGTGCGTTCCGCTGTCTTGCGAGGAGAGAACTGAGTCTAGCAGGTTCCCCAACTCTCCAACCTTACTCCGATAACACTGATAAGGGGTTCTGTTGTTGTAATTTTGATCTGTAAAGTACCATTATCCCTCATGTAGATTTGCTCAAGCCCAGACACTGTGGAGTATAAGACTAAGGCAGTCTTCTAGAATGCTATGTAGAACCTAGAATGTTCTAAATTGAAAGTTGCTCAGTGTGCATTTGAATGCAAATCCAAACAAAGGGTCCAAAGATTAGCGACAGGTAGTCTTTGCAATAATCTGCAAATCCATGCGGAATAGTCCCCCATTAGCGTTGCTCCAGGGTGTACTATACCTAGCCCAACAGGCAACCAAAAAGCAAACTGGTGCCCCCTTGTGGATAAGGTGTGTTTGTGGAAATGCACTGTCTAACTAAAGTGCAAATCGGTTTCAGGCAACACACTCTAATATTTGACACATCTGTTTTTCAAACAAATCAAACTCTGTGTGCCTTGTCTGCACAGCAACCAGAAAAGGGCTACTGTGAAAGCTCAGGAAAAGGTGGAGACATCTTCAACCAAATCTACCTCAGCCAAAGTGTCTGCAGCGGAGAGGAGCAGCACAAGGACACGCAGAGGACGCAAGTCCCCCACCCACTTGTCCTCCTTCGACGAGGATGACGAGGACTCTTCCGGGTCCAAAGCAGCATCCTCCAGTCCGGGTAAGTCTCCTTTGCCCAAGGAAAGAACCTGGGCTAAGTGTGGACCAAATATTTTAATTTCTTTTTCTTTTTTCGATTGATTGAAATGGAGACGGATTTCCTCTTTTCACTCTGCCTACAGTCAATCAAAGTTCTTTGTGTCTGTAGCAGCTTGAGTTCTATCTTAACCTTAAAAAGAAAGACCTATCTTTCCTGGCAAAAGCCTTTACTAAAAATAACACTGGTGCTTCAGTTGAACAATGTATACTGGGGTCTAACTGGTGAACACTCTTGATGATGGAGGCTCTACTCACTCAAATTCATGTGACTGTGTTTAACGCCTGACTAGTAGGTACCTTTGCGTTCTGGGTTGGTAATAGACACAGGTATCATCTTAACGTGTGTTTGTCTTATCTGTCGTGGTGTTTTAATAGACTCCGACAGCGAGAGCGAAGTGAGTTTGAGCGAGTCGGAGGGCCGATCCCGGGGTTCGTCGCGGCAGCACCTCAGGAGAGAGACGCGGCGGCCCGGCCGAGCCACTCGGAGCCAAGCGGGCAACCAGAGAAGAAAGGGTAAAAGCATTGTCTAAATCGACCAGAGAAGAACGGGTAAAAGCATTGTCTAAATCGACCAGAGAAGAAAGGGTAAAAGCATTGTCTAAATCGACCAGAGAAGAAAGGGTAATAGCATTGTCTAAATCGACCAGAGAAGAAAGGGTATAAGCATTGTCTAAATCGACCAGAGAAGAAAGGGTATAAGCATTGTCTAAATCGACCAGAGAAGAAAGGGTATAAGCATTGTCTAAATCGACCAGAGAAGAAAGGGTAAAAGCATTGTCTAAATCGACCAGAGAAGAAAGGGTAAAAGCATTGTCTAAATCGACCAGAGAAGAACGGGTAAAAGCATTGTCTAAATCGACCAGAGAAGAAAGGGTATAAGCATTGTCTAAATCGCCACAAACCAGACACCTCTGGAATGACAAATACAGCTAGTGGTGCAATCTACATCAACAGACATCAACAGACAAGGAATGCCTCTGGAGTTATAAAGAACAAATACAAGTCAAGTTGTTCGAGTCAAGAGCTATAATGTAGCTAGCTAGCTAGCTGAAGTATTCCAATCAGAAAGAATCACTTACAGATGTTGAGTAGAGCAACTCCACAGCACAAAGGAGCTAAACGATGAAATCTTGTTTTGCTGTTCAGTGGCGGAGAGTGAGAGTGAGAACGAGGGCTCGTCTGTAAGGAGCTACCCCAGAAGCACCAGGCTGGGCAGGAAACACGCTGGGGCCGCAGACAGGAAGAGGACAGGTGAGCACGTAAAACAAGGAGACTGCACAAAGACGAGCTTTAGATTGAAAAAAAAGTAAAGAGCCATCTTAGTTTAGCTTGTCTCACAACTATAGTTACTCTAGAAATAAGTGTACCATGAAGGTCCCAAATAACTTGACTTCAATAATTTGTGTTGGTTGTGCAACTTTGAAATAAAATAATTGTGAAAATAAGTGACCTATTAGGATTTTGATGATTTCTAAAAATGCAGACTTAATCATCCTTCGTGTGCAAATAAATCATGGCTGCCTTGCCTTTGTCGGTTTAGTAACTAGGGGCAACTGTTGCCTAACGCCCAGTCATTCATCTTTTCTCCCAGAGAGCCACGCCCAGATGAACGGTGACGGCAGAACCTCACGTTTGGAGAGACGGCGCCGCCGCAACCACACCCACCGCCAGACTTCTCAGGAGTCCGACATCTTCACCAAAGACGAGGAGGAAGACAAGGAGGAGGAGGAGGAGGATGATGAGTCGATCACACGCAGACCCAAGATGAGGAAGACCGCTAGGGCAGCCGCCAGTAGGATTAAACTGCTTGATGCTTCCGAAGAGGAGGAGGAGGAGGAGGAGGAAGATAAGGGAAGCAGGAGATCAAGCAGGAACCAGGGGACTCGCTCCAGCAAGCGCACAGCAGTGTTCCACAGCAGCTCAGAGTCTGACGGCCAATCACCTTCACCTAGTACGTAGCTCTAATCACCATACACGTGGTGATTTTCTCTGTTTATGCATATACCAGATGAAAATAGCATCAGATGCCACGGTATTAAGGCTGTATTTACCATTAGACTCTGGACTTCCATGGCTTTCCCCACAGTTTGTAAAATTGCCTTGTGGATTATTAGCAAATATAGTGCTGAAACCGAATGTTGGCAGGAAATATCTTCAGTCACGAAACGGAACGAGGAGACGGAGGAGGTTGTGCGTGAGGTTTGCCCTACAGAAAATCATTTAGAAGTTTCATGGAACAGGTGTTGCTTTGAAGGAAATCCAACATCTGTGCATGGACACACCCCAGCATTGCGGTGAACCGCCCATGTTCACAATTAGCAGATTAGCTAAATGATTTTGCCAAGTTATTAAATTAGCTTCAGGTCATGTGCTGCGGACTTTGCCCATCTAAAATGACGGCCCAAGGGCAGAATATGCAGAGATGGCCCAAATATTGGATTTGTTCCGCTCCACCCGCCCTGTGTAGCTGCTTTCATGGCATGCAAATCATAGACTTAAGGCAAGGGTAGAGTATGCTTAGGCTGAAAAGTGCATAGCTGCGTGCTTTATTTGACTTAAGGGCATGGGAGAATCGCACCCATTGTGCTTAAGTTGTGTGCATTTATCACTGTTCATCTTGCCACTGTGTCAATACCAAGAAACCGGTATGTTGTACTGAAACTCGACACTGTCCTCTTCCAGGCGAAAGTGAGAATGAGGAGTCTGTGAGCGAAGCGGAGAAGAGCCAAGTAAGTAACCACAGCGACGACTCCTCATCGTGTCGGAACGGACGGAAAAAAGCAGGGAGCCACCGACCACCAAGGAAAAGTGCCTCAAAGGGAGGACACGGTGAGTACTACTGCAATGTATTGACTGTTTTTGGGAATACACTCCTTCCACTATTTAATTATGTTTAATTACTTAATAATTATTAAGTCGCCAACCAATGCTTTTTTTTCCCTTTTTTTTCCATCCCTGTTATGTAGAGCGCCAATCAAATCTGAATGGCCACAGTAGTAGACATCAGGTCAAGAGTGAGGATGAGAACTCTGACAGAGAGGCTAGTCCAGCAGACGGTTTGGATGAAGATGAGGACGGTCTGATTATCCGACGTAAGTTAACCAGAAGGACGGCAGCGGCCGCCGCCAGCAAAATAAAACATTTTAAAACCAGCGAGGCGGAAGAGGAGTCTTTCTCCAGGAGCAGACGTCACAAACATCAACCTGGCGAGCAAGAGGCCCCCAAAACCTCAGAGGAAGAGGAGGATGATGACGAAGAAGAGGATGGAGATGCTAAATCCCAGAAGCACCCTCACCAGAACGGACGGAAGATATCAAGGGGAGATGCTAAAGCCACCTCAAAAAGCCAAGAACAAACAATGTCTGCCTCACACACACACGTCACCAAGAAACCTTCCCAAGCTGCTGCCTCCCCATGCACTCAAGGGTCTGAGGACCTAAGCGACGTTCCCAGGAAAAGCGGGACGCGGAGAAAGAAAATCCCATCTGACGATGAAGAGGAAGACGATGAACAGTCAGAAGGAGATGAAGAGACCCAACGGAGCAACACAACGGAGGAAGATGCAACCAGTAAAGGGCAGCCATCACAAAGCAGAAACGGAACTTCCAGGAGAAATCAGCGTAACTCCAGCAGGAGGGCAGAGGAGTCCCCTTCTGAAAGTGTGGAGGAGGATGACAATGAGGACGAGAATTCTAGGAAAAGCCACAGGAAGAAGCGAGTTGCCTCTTCGGACGAGTGGTCTGACGGGGAAGGGAAAAACTCGTCCAGCCGAAAACCACAACTGAGGGCACGGCCTAAGAAGAAGTACATCACTGACGACTCGGAAGAAGACTTCGTCTCTGAGGACGGCGGCCACTCGAGGAATGGCAAGGGTTTGACCGATGACTCAAGGCATCGCGCCAAACGGAAAATGGAGCATCAAGATGCTCAAGACCGACGTGGAAGGAGCAAAACCACCTCTGTAAAACAAGAACAAACTGCCTCAGACACAAATGCCACCAAGAAACCTTCTGCTGCTGTTGCAACTTCACCACCTAATGAGGAATCTGAAGCCCTTAGCGACGTTCCTAGGAAAGGAGGATTGTCGAAGAAGAAAATAATCTCTGACAATGATGAGGAGGAGGAGGAGGAGGAGGAGGAGGAGGAGGAAGAAGGAGAAGAAGAAGAAGAAGAAGAAGAACAACAACAACAACAACAGTCTTCAGAAGAGGCAGAAGAGGAGACCCAACACAGCACCACCACTGAGGACGATGGCACTAGTAAGGAACAGTCGTCACGACGCAAAAATGGATCCCGAAGACACAAGCCCAGCAGGCATCTTGGGAACCCCAGCAGGGGATCGGACGAGTCCCCCTCTGAAAGCGAGCCAAGAAAAAGCCACAGGAAGAAGCTAAGGGCCTCCTCAGAGGACTGGTCCAATAGCAAGAGCGAAGAGTCTGACAGGGAAGAGAAAATCTCGTCCATCCGAAAACCCCGACTGAGGGCTCTGCCTAAGAAGAAGTATGTAGCCGACGACTCCGAGGACGACCTGGAAGGTGGTCACTCGAGGAGTGAGAAGGGCTTGACCAGTGACTCAAAGCATCAAGCCAAACGCAAACGTGACAAAGCCTCTGACTCAGGAGACGGCCACAGCAAGAAACGAAAACCACGAGACCACTCTGACAGCGAGAAGGATGGCCAAGAATACCAGGCGAGGAAAACGACAAAGTCGCCATCATCCAGAGGTTCCACGAGGGAGCCCAAAGCGAGGTTGCACTCCGAGGATGAGGATGAGGAGGAGGAGGAGAAGAAGAGGAGGAGCAGTTCTCGACATGACCAGAGGGGTGGCCACAGGTCGCAGAAACTCAAAAGGAAACATGGTGGCTCCAGTCCTGAGAGTGAGGAGGAGGAAGAGGAAGATGAGGAGGAGGATGAGTCAGGCTCCGAGGCAAGCCTCTCCAGCTCAGCCTCTCAGAGCAAACCTAAGCGACTAATGAGGAGTCGGCAGCCGGAGAGCAAGAGGGGGTCCAGCCGGAAAGGCCGTGAGACTGATGCGGACAGCGATTACGATGACTCGTACAGGAAACCCAAAAGGGCCACTAAAATCCAGACCAGGAACCGTGGGAAGAGAACTGTGACTTACATTGATAGTGAATGAATAGGTTCAAGCCAGCCAGCATTCAGGCGACCAGGAAGGAGGATGAGGTTAAAAATAAAAACACTAACTGGAGACCTTGAAGACAACTTGATTGTCTAGGGAAGACTAAAGATATGGTAGCAGCACTGGAGTCAACACAGAGCAAATACTGTGAATCTGTTTTAATTCAGGGATATTTATATTTTCTATGAAAAAAAAGAAAAAGAAAAAAGAAAAGGATTTATAGAACTGCTGGTTTTTTGTTTGGGCAAACCAGTGCCATTCTGCTTCAGTGACCTGTGATTTCATTATTTTTCTTTTGGCCAGCAAAAGTGGGGAAAAATAAAGAAAATAAACACACACACACACACACACACAGACACATTCTGGGAGCCGCTTTGGGTGCTATGTTAAAATACCTCCACTCTAATCAAGCATTGTTGCTGGCTTGCACTATGATGCACACTGGACTGTTGAGGTGTGTCCTACTCTAGCTCTAGCAGTATAGA
The DNA here is from genome assembly GCF_900700415.2 of Clupea harengus. Lineage (NCBI taxonomy): Eukaryota > Metazoa > Chordata > Actinopteri > Clupeiformes > Clupeidae > Clupea > Clupea harengus. Next base: position 24,019,298 of record NC_045160.1, read on the forward strand.
AACTCAGGGGTCAACTACGTTTACCATAGTCTCAAACTTGCAATTTTGTGTCCCGTATTTTGTTAAATACTGAAGAGTATAGAGTAGCATTATATGAAATGATTTCAGATATGGCGGTTTGCGCTTGAAGCACACTCACTGAAAGAAACACATCACCCGTTTGCAACACTCCTTTTGTAAAGACCCCTCGCATTACCCATGGTTATTGTGGTTTTGAATCATTTGTATGAGCCAAACTGTACAAATTTGAGTCCTTTACTTCTCCCCTGTTGTTTTTTTTGTTTGTTTTCTTCTTTTTGTTATTTTAATTTTTTTTATTGTGTATATTTACTTGCCATTTTGTTTTTGTTCCTGCTAGTTGACATTTGATTGTCGAATGACCTATGTGCAACATTTATTTTCCATTATGTAGCAAAAGTATGGCATATTTAAATTTTGTTTCAGTCGAGCATTATTTCTCCCCCCTCATTGGATTTCAATACATTGTCTTGCCATAATCAGATGAGTTGGTACCCATTTGCTAAGTACAAGAAATCATTAGTACTTTTTGCAAAATGCAGTGATTTCTCATATTGGGAAGAAGAACTAGTGTTTTGTGTTTATGTACTTTCAGTATTAAATTTCTTGTCAGATTTTGACTGGACACAACTGTTGATTGCAGTTTGAGTTACTCAAGGGTTTGTGTCTGTCTCTCTGTGTGTTTGTGCACACAACACACACACACACACGAGGGGTGGGTGTTATAAACACATTTATGTAATGACATTTTTGGGTAATGTCCTTTTCTTACAGCCAACACTTTAACACAACAGATTTCACAGGATCAGCCATTTTTGGTTCAGGGGTGAGGGGCTTAATTTAGCTGAATAATAAAATAAGGTTTTATCGCTGACACATGTCTGTGTGACTATTCCTAGTCATGTTTATGAGCCAGAATTATGGGAACATTTTAACCATATGCAATGGCATAAGGGGAGTCGTAACATATACATTCATATATACATATATCCGTCTCCTGGCAAAGAAATCTTTCCCCTTCAAATGATAATTTAATGTTTGGACATACCGTAGGCTAGTTGTAGTGATGGCTTGGGGGCAGAAAGTGTAAATGAGCTCCTAAGACACTGACCTTGATTTAAAGGGAGCTAACATCTAGTTGTGTTCTTTCATAAAAAGAATTAGGCATGATTTCATAAGTAAAGCTGAACAGCTCCAGCTCACTAAAGATTGGGGGTGTCCCACAACACAGGGGAAAGACATATTCTTACAACTACAAGACTTAGATCTTCTAAATCTTCACTTATATATAAGGTGCTGTTCCAGTCTACTGTAATATGCCCCTAAATTGAAATGCGGACCTATTTGAAACCACTGACATTCAGTATTCCATTTTGTTTTAGTGAACAACTCTGACCTATTTACCAGCAGTCATGCCTTAGTGTAAGAGTCATGGGAAACCTTGCAAATACATTTCATGATAGTCATAGATTAACGTTCACTATTATGCAACAAATTACTAATCGTGGATTACCCACAATTCTAACTTTTACATTTGGCGTATTTAAACGTGACTGAGCTTGATCGTGGTTCGGAGAAGTGCACGGGCCTGCAGGAGAAGAGGTCACGCTGTGATGTGATAATAATGACCGTCAACAAACAAGCTAAAAATCTGGGTTTGTGATGTCGCGTGTCGAGCTCCCCGGATGGCTTTAGGGTGGTCCAGGACCGGGCTCTGCAGGACACAGAGCAGCTGGTTGAGAAAGCCTACCATAGTATCCCCAGAGCTGTCACCGTGGAAACCTTCAACCCACTCTCAGACACACTGTGCAAAGAGTCAGACCTGGTAAACAACTTGTACTTTACTGTAGAGATGCGCAATTGTCCCATAGTGTGTATCTCCCATACATGAGTTATTTATTTTATGCTATACTAACCCAGTGCACTTTCTGTCAATTTCCTGCAGCTTCTTACAGACAAGCTCTCAGACAAGTAAGGTGACATCCTGTCACCTCATGGAAAGACTTCTACTGACTGGAACTATTTTAGTTTTAGTGTGTCAAATCTATGGAGTGTAATAATATGTGAAAGAGCAGTGTCTCACTCCATCCCCTCGGAGACCTTTTGTAAAGTAGCTGTCAAAGGTTTGCCCACTAGATGGCAGTGCATTCTATTAAATTGGAGAGAACACCCCATTTCACTAATTCACCCATCATTCCGATTTGATTCGTTTAGAGCGCTGATAATCATAGACATATCTATGCTGATAATAAGTATGTTTGGCTTGGTAGCGGGCCGTGGTCCTAGGATGCACATACCGGAGATCGCCTGAGAGCAATGTCCGCTGACACACCCTATGGATAAGGGGTAACATGAGTTTAGAGCTACTAGTGAAAAGGAGGAGAATGGGGATTAGATGGGATTCGCGGAGCGCTTGATATGGTACATGTAAAGCGAGTTTAAAACTCCTAGGAAGCGGAAGTGGGCTCCTTCCGGACCTTGTTTAGAAACAGAAGGTAGGTTGAGAATTAAGAGTTTCAGTTTACCCGTTATCACAAATAGTATTTAATCTTTCATTCGATACAATTAGATATAGCTCAATTGCCATTGCACACAGTGAAAAAACTGTAAAAGTTTCCAGGCCTTGTACCCTGGACGTCGATTGTGGACGTGCCTCTATATTACTTTTGATCTCAATAAGGACTAGTATAATGTTCACAATATGAAAATGTAGTAATATCTTTTAGCTGATATTATGTAAAGATATTAGCATAATATGAACCTCTCGTACAATGGGGGCTGGCCTTTGTTTCAGGATTAGTATTTGTATGTTTTAGTATGCTGTACTTACAGTGTGTGTTACTGCTGAGGACATAAACCACCTGTGTTCATGTTCCAGGATGACACAGGATTTTACAATGATGAGGGACATGAAGGCAAAGCTCACACCCAGAAATGCGGAAAGTCTCAGCAAGTGTCATCGATGACTGTCTGAGGCATCAGACACATGGCAAATTGACAAATAGACAGATCTGTAATGTCTGAATTTAGGAAAGAGAAGAGTTCAATTTCCCTTAAATATTCTTTCATCAGACTTCCTTGTTCTTGAATGATAAGGTTTAAGGTCAAATGCATAATCGCAGGCCTGAAATTTCAGTCCATAGTGAAAAACGGCATGCCGTCAGAGCTGCACTCCATCCATACACAAACATAGAGCCTGTGGTGGCTGGTTTAAAATGATGACCCCGCAGCTAGCCCAATGGGCACCGGTGGAGGTGCGGCAGGCCTAGAGCCTAGCAGGTGTTACCACCTACCTGTTCACACCAACTACTTCATTTACTGCTTCTACTACTAATCTGCTGGTGGAATAAAACAGAAGTTTTGCCAAACCGTTTAGAAAACGTTTGTCCTACTTACAAAAAAAAGAACACCCCCAGAAACCTTGCGTATAGGCTGAACCCCAATGTTTGGATTGGCTGGGGCTTGGAGCACCAAATCATGACTTTACTGGAGCAGGGGCTGCAGTAGCAAATAATGACTTTACTGGAGCTGGAGCTGCAGCACCAAATAATGACTTTACTGGAGCTGGGGCTTGGAGCATTGGGAAGGGCTCTGCTTTGGAGGATCTCTGGGAGCCTTTGCCTGCAGAGCAGAGCCCTGTTATTCCACTCTGCTCTTGTCCGCTTCTGGGGTTGCCAGCTCAGCAGAATCTGAATGTCTTTTGGATGTGATCTGTGAGTGTCACCTTTTTAGGGGGTTAAAGCATGTTTGTGGTCTTCCTTCCTTTTTTGTGAAAAGCAACATTTTTAAGGGTTTGGAATATTCCCTGTTCCCTCTGGCTTGGCTTTAAAATGCAATGCAACTAATCCAGACAAAAAGCCTAGTTTATTAGTCTCTTTTTCCATGAGACTTGAGCACATTTGTATTCCTGTCTTTGGTGTATAATTACTATATATTATCTTACACCTAAACTCTGTTTAGCCTTGTTTTGACCAAAACCGTAATCCTAATTTTCCCTAGATTAGATGTAACACCAGATATTAGGAGTACCAGAAAGATAGTCTGACATAATGAATACATTAAGCCTCAAATTTGTAATTCACTACATTTGTATAACTTGCTACACATCAAACAATCCAGTTTAAGACCACAACACGTAGTGCAAATACAATGCATCAAGCTAGAAAGACTTTGAGCAATAAATGGTTGATTCAGTGCCAACCACTGCACCACCATGCCCCAAACAGTGTGTGCCAGGCGAGCACTATAACGATGACAGATACAAAAAATATTACAGTGCATTACTGTACAACATCTACAAACTCATATTTTTCCCCAGCTCAGATCTAACAGCAGATATAAGTAGTAGCAGATTAGAATGTCCCCTGTGACATGACTCACACAATCTGCAGTGTGGCATCATTTATGCAACAAAAATAAGTCATGCCAGACTAGCACAATCTCTAAAATGGAAACTTTATTGATTTAATTTCATTCTAGTTCATTTATTTGGCTGTTTGTGTGGGACAGCTCTAACTGCCTTGTGCAGACACCGCCCACTTGTGCTCACACACACACACCCTTTCCAACACACACAGACAGTTTCAAATCCCTCGCAAGTTTGCAAAGACCATCTACTATGCCAGCGAAAGGCCCTTTGTGAATGAGTCCAGCATAACCAGAGTCTGCCCTCCCTGCTGGGCTTGTGGCCAGGACGGGTGGGAGAGTGTAACGTTAGTCGACCCTGCTGTCCCGGCCAGAGGAAAAACGATCTCCACGCTCTGCAGACCCCGGGCTCACCCGCTCTACGCTCCAAAGCCACAATGAAGGGCTTTAGCTCACTAGGGTTTCGACTGTGCAATAATACCCAAATACCACTATGTGTCATGCAGGAAGAGAGAGGGACAGGAAACGATACTGACCCCCCCCACCTCCCCTGTCCACTGCAAGTCAGTGATATTAAGGTTGTCAATGAAGTGTAATTGAAATATTAATTTGGCAGGGGATGAAGCGGACCTTTCAGGCCCTTGGCAGGCGTGCAGGAGAGCAGCTGGACTCTGCTCCAGACACCCCTCACACAATCTCTGCTCTGGCTGGCCGAGTGTGCGCTCGCTCTCCACTGAGAGGACTGAATTGGAGAGTCCAGCTGCGCAGTATCTGTGGGTTTGGAGAGATTACAGTGCAGTCTACTGCAGCACAGTCCCTCTGGTCTTTCTCTCTGTTCTTTCTCTCTGGTCTTTCTCTGGTCTGTCTTGACTTCATTTTGATTGGTAGTACAGGCTTCGTCTGGCGGGTCACGTTCACTCTGTTCGCCGCTGATCTGCCCCAAATCCTGCGGCCAGATGTGCTCTTGATTTTACCGCCCTCCTTAATACGACCTGTCAGGCCAGACATGACGATGTCAGGACTTAAGGTGGAATTAAGGTTTTGTTATTGAGTTTTGGGTTCACTGGAAGAAGGATTTTATTTCTGTGTAGTTCTCTGTAAGGTCACTAGACTTGATTTGACTGCTGTGTTAGCTGATCACTGTTAGCTGGCTCATACTGGTAGTTTGTAAGATTAATATAATCATGATAAGCACCACGATAGCAGGATGCAGCTCACTGTGTTAGATGTACATTCATGTATCTAGCAGAGACTTACCTAAAGTAGCTCACAGTACAGGAAAGGTAAATAGTTAATGCTCATCAGGGGCTAAGCGACCAGGAGGTACCAAGCTACAGATGAACAAACACACATACATTCATTATGTCTCCAGGGTTCTTCTCTTATCCAAGGGCTTGGCTTGAATGGTTGTTTTGATAGGTAGTTGTGTTAAGAATAACCTCTAACCCAACCCAAGGCACATTGAGAATAGCATAGTTTCCCACATCTGAGATGATTCTTTACAATAAATAAACTGTTAACCACACAGCAATACACAACAACTTAACCTAATCAACAGGTATGATTTATTGCCTCTCTTTTTTATTTGTATGTGTTAATTTGGTGACACTTATAACACTTTAGACCGTAAGCTAATAAATGGACAGATGATAGGTCTCAACCACATCGACTGCCAGACCTCTCAGCAGTGCAACATATTCACCAAAGACGAGGAGGAAGACAAGAAGGATGATGATGATGATGATGGTGAGTCAATACCACACAGACCCAAGATAAGGAAGACCGCTAGGGCAGCCATCAGTAGGATTAAGATGCTTGATGCTTCCGAAGAGGAGGAGGAGGAAGATGAGGGAAGCAGGAGATCAAGCAGGAACCAAGGGTCTCGCTCTAGCAAGCGCACCGCAGTGTTCCACAGAAACTCAAAAGAAAACGTGGTGTATTCAGTCCTGAGAGGGAGGAGGAGGAGGAGGAAGATGAGGAAGAGTCAGGCTCCGAGGTGAGCATCTCCAGCATCAGAGTAGTCCAAAGCGACTAATGAGGAGACGGCAGTCAGAGAGCAGGAAGAGGTCCAACCAGCGAGGCCGTGGCTCGGGTGCGGACAGCGATTACGATTACAATGACAACAACTCATACAGGAAACCCAAAAGGGCCACTAAAATCCAGACCAGGAACCGTGGGAAGAGAACTGTGACTTGCATTGATAGTGAATGAATAGGTTCAAGTCAGCCAGCATTCAGGCGACCAGGAAGAAGGATGATAAATACATAAATAAATAAAAACACTAACTGGAGACCTTGAAGACAACCTGAGTGTCTAGGGAAGACATATGAAAGGGTAGCAGCACTGGAGTCGACGCAGAGCAAATACTGTGAATCTGTTTTAATTCAGGGATATTTTTTATTTTTATTATGATTTCTCATATTGGGAAGAAGATCTAGTGTTCTGCATATTTGTATATTTCAGTATTAAATATATATATATATTTCAGATTTTGACAGGATGCAACCGTTTGTGTCAGTGTGTGTGTTGAAGGGGATGTGTGTCCTTGTACAAGAGGGGTGGGTGTTATGAACACATTCATGTAATGACATTTTTGACTAATGTCCTTTTCTTATAACCAACACTTTATTTACAATGTACAGGAGTAAGGGGCTTAATTTTGTGATTAATGTTTAGTAAACTTTTCCGATCTAAAACAGACCGGTTTGCCAACAGTCATGTCTTTGGGGTGAGTCTCGTCGGAAATATTGAAAAAAAAAAGGCAAATACAGTGTATTAGATCAACATTAACTGTTGTAGCCTATTATGCAACAAATAACTATTGTGTTGGATTACCCACCTAGAATGTTAAGAATATTAGTTTGGATTCAACAAAAGAATCACTGGCTATAGTAGTTGCCAATAAATGCAGAGAAAAGAACACAAACATTTATAGTTCGCACAGTTAAGATAACATAGTTACTGAGATTGATCAGGGTTTTGCACTGGCCTGGGGGAGAGAAGCTGTGATGTCATCAGTCTGCGACCTTCGTACTCATCCATGTGAATGCAATGTACCTATCTTGGTAAGACGAGAAAACCAGTTTTAAAGGACAGTTTTAATGGTTTGTCGGCAATAACATTAACCGATGAATTTTCTTCCAGGCTCGTTCTATGCTGTGGAATACTTGGACGTCCTTCGTTTGACGTTAACGGAGCGAACTAACAAGCTACATTGGTTGTAAGTTGTCTAACGTCAATAGCTAGTGGTTGACATCATAGAGCAAGGTTAAACTTATCACTCTGTACTATCGTTATGATTATATATGTCATATTTATGTTTTTACTTTTGTTTTGAAATCTTATGTATCCTACCATCCAACACAAAGAGCCCCAGCACACTCTCTACCATGTCAGCTTGCAAACGATTGTTGTCAGTTTTGCGACACAGAGGAGCGTCCTCAGTGATCAGAAAAGTCACTACCTGGTCACCTGTTGGAGCTGCCTTCAATGCCAAGCAACAGAAAAGACTCGAGCTCTTTGAGAAGAACGTGGTACGGGGCATTGTTTTCTTTACCAAGTTTGTGTTGTGTTGAGTCAGTAAAGTAATGCTACATTAACCATCTTGTCTCAAACACGTATAATATTTAACATTTACTAATTCAAACGTGTCACCTGGTTGTCAAGGGTCTGTTTGGTGTACCAGAACTGAGTTCCCCTGATGGCTTTGCGGTGGTCCAGGATCGGGCTCTACGGGAGACAGAGCAGCTGGTTGAGAAAGTCTGCCGCAGTTCCCCCGGAGCTGTCACCGTGAAAACCTTCGACCAACTCTCCGACACACTGTGCAAAGTGGCAGATCTGGTAAACAACTTGTACTTTACTGTAGAGATGAACATTTGTCCTATATTTTGTTCACTCATACATTCATTGTTATTGTTATTCATTGTGCTTTACTGTAGAGATGTACAGTTGTGGCATACTGTGTTCTCTCAAACATTAACTATTGTTTGCGTTTTATCAGTTTATGCATTTTGTAGCAATGCGCTTTTGTGTTCTTTCATACATTACTGTGTTCTTTCAGACATTACAGTTTTGACTGAAGGGATCTAAATGTGAGGTTAATACTTATGTAATTATTACTGTTAATGACGAAATGATGGCTTATGTAATAATGATTTGTTGTGCTGTTCTTGAAGGCTGACTTTGTGAAAGTAGCCCACCCTGATCCAGCCTATCGGGATGCTGCTGAAAAGACCTGTATACAGATTGGGACTATGGTTGAGAAGTATGTCCAACTTTTTTTTTTTCAAGCTTTAAACATTTTTAATGAGGGTGACATTTGGTTGAACAGTTTCTTTTTGTTTGGCCCACAGGCTTAACACCAATGTCGACCTCTGTAGGAGCTTAAAGAATCTGTTGGACAGCAAAGACGTTATGAACAGCTTGGACCCAGAAACAAGGTGTGGGAGAAAAGCTCGTCATGCGTTCTCTAGAGAAACTGAGTGTGTTTATCTTGTTGTAATACATATGTTACACATTACATATATAATACACATTGTAAGGTAATATCCTTTATATATTATAGTTATAATAGTATAGTTTATAGCTTTTATTACAACGATATATGTCTGTGCTGTTGGCTTATAACTGCTGTCTGTTTTATTTACTGTAGGTATACCAAGCGCTATAGACTCCAGAAACAAACAGAAAACTTTAAACAGGCAGGATATGAAATACAGCAAGAGACATCATTTGAGAAAGTGTAGGTCTCCATTGACATGGCTTCATTTAGCAGGTGCTTAGCAGGTATTCAAAGAGAGCTGTAGGACAGGCAGGATGTACGGTGTAGCGGTATGCGTGTGCTCTGCTCCCCGGAGGTCAGACTCATGCCCTTGATAAGCTGAGCTGCAGGAATGCAGCGTGCAAGTGATGCAGCATAGGGTGTAACGGAGCATGGCTTCAATGGGTTTAATGTGAGCATGGCTTGCGTTGCAGGAAAGTGTAGGGTTTAATGTGAGCATGGTTTCATTGGGTTTAATGTGAGCATGGCTTGAGTTGCAGGAGAGTGGCCGAGCTGTTCATGTTTGACTTTGAGATCAGCGGGATTCACCTCAATGAAAAAAAGGTTAGTTGGAATTCTTCTTCTGTGAACTCTCCCCTCCCCACACACATATCATTTTACATCCCATTTCACATTTGACTTGATCAGGTGTATCTTAGAAATGGATTGATCATCTGAATGTGTCATGGTGTGTCAATATGGATGGCAGTAGTGTTTTTTTTGTGTTTAACTTTATGTGTGTGTTTCTGTGTCGATGCTTTGTGCCACCTCGTCTTAAAAGCGCAAAGAAGCGGTCAACCTCAACGTGAGGCTTCTGGACCTGAACAACGAGTTTCTGTATGGCTCTCACACGCCCAATAAGATTGAGAGGCAGGCGCTGCCGGACCACATTCAGCACCACTTCTCCAAAGACAGCCGGTACATCCACGTCGGAGGGTTTCACGCAGATGCCAGTGAAGACCTGGTAAGGAATGCATCACACAGATGCACTCTCACCCACAAATGTATAGATCTAATTAATCTAATCTTTGAAATCAGAAACAAAGATAAGGATTCTTCTTCTACATATGCTTTTGTTGTTGTTGTTGTTGTTGTTGTTGTTGTGGTCATGTGCATGCATTTGAACCTAAATTGCTTTGGATAAAAGTTTGTCAGATGACAAAATATGAATTTATCTAGCACACACTTATTTTCCTGGGGTCTTTCACAGTGTCATTGTTCCTTATGTTACTTTTGGTCTCCACCTAAGCCCCCTTCCCCACACCTGTGTCTCCCCCTTAGGTTCGAGAGGTGGCCTACAAGATCTTCCTCTACCCGAACGCCAACCTCATGAACACGCTGGAGCAACTGTTGGTGTGCAGAAACCAGCTGGCCAAACTGGTGGGCTACGACTCCTACGGACACAGGGCCCTGAAGGGGACCATGGCCAAAAGCCCAGGTAAGCCACGGTGACTTTGAAAGTGCAGTCCGCAATTATAATATTATACACTTTTTGGTCAAATTCAGTGAATTGCTCTTCATGATCCTAAAAAAAAAAAAACTCAGGTGTTGGTACACAGTCCTGGCTCTGTAAATGGAAGACAAACATAGTAGCTCAGACCGAGCCATGCACTATTCCAGCCAATCAACACGGTGCTTCAGGAGCGTTGAAGAGAGGGGTGTCATTTGATTGGCTGTTGAGCTCAGATATCAACAATTTACCAGAATCGCGGACTGTACCTTTTAATGTCTGTACGTCAGTCCTCATAGACTAAAGGTGATGTTTCATTTGTATAAAGCACCTTGTGTATCAGAGAAACAGACTTCAGTTATAGTGGTTATGGTGTAAAAATGCTGCTGCCTCTACTTGAATAAGCGATAACTGACCATTCATATTATTTGTGCTCTGCAGAAGCTGTCATGAACTTCCTGCAGCTTCTCACAGACAAGCTCTCAGACAAGTAAGGTGACATCCTGTCATCTCATGTAAAGAGTTCTACTGGCTGGAACGTCTATGGTTTTAGAATGTCAAATCTGTGTAATAATATGTGAATAACCTTGCTTAAGATGTTTTGTAAAGTAGTCCTGACAACAGTGTGGCCACTAGGTGGCAGTCCATTCCATTAAGTTTACAACAGCAAGGTTACAAGAGCAAGTATTTTAGTAAATGTATCATTAGATAAGATTAGATTAGCTTCATTGTTGTTACAGATAGGATCGTACCATAATATAAAAACAGTCAAAGAACTACCAAATTCTCCAGACCTGTTACATACAAGGTTTTATGCACGTGCCACTGTGAAAGTAAATTCACAGTGCAACCATAACGGATGTAATAATGTGTGTTAGTTACTGATATCAGTGTATTATGCACCACTCGTATAATGAGGGCTGCTTTTTTCGGTCAGGATTTGTTTTTAGTATGTGTGTCTGTCTGTTGCACGGAACCGTGTGTGTTACTGCTGAGGACCTCACCCACCTGTGTTCATGTTCCAGGACGGCACAGGACTTTACAATGATGAAGGACATGAAGACAAAGCTCAACCCCAAAAATGCGGTTAGTCTCAGCAAGTCTTTTTTGTTCATGACCATTGGGGTTTAAGGTTGAACAAATAATCTTAGGATTAATTGCAATTCACAGTGAAAAAACTGCATGCAGTCAGATTTGCACTCCATCTATACAGACACAAATACAGCCTGTGGTGGCTGGATAAAGAGCACTTTCCTCTTGAAGCACTGCAGGCCATAACCAGTGCTGTGTTTCCCCCTGTGCAGGACCTGATGCCGTGGGACCATCCCTACTTCAGCGCGGTGCTGAGGGCTGAGAGGTGAGGGGGTGAGGTCATGCGGTCATGAGGTCATGACGACACACACAGATCACTACTGCCACATCCTGATAGCCTTTCAGTAGACCGTCTCATTCTCTCCCACTGTTGATGTCCAGAGTTGAATTAAACATTTGAAAGGAAGCTTAAAATCAAGTGCTGGGGAGAGAAGGCGCCTACCTGCTGAAAGGTTAAGGTTTAGGTTAAGGTTAAGGTTATTATTAATAATAATAATATTAATATTATTATTGCTCTCACTCCTTCTCAAGTCAAGCGTCTTGAATGCTGAGACATTGTTACTCTTACTGCTGCTAGAGCCATGGTCTCTACTGCATCTACACCTGATGGGGATGGTGGCTAACCACTCTAATGTTAACCTATAGTCACAGTGAAAATAACAGTCCCTTTGGCTAACCACTCTAATGTTAACCTACAGTCACAGTGAAAATAAGAGTCCCTTTGGCTAACCACTCTAATGTTAACCTATAGTCACAGTGAAAATAAGAGTCCCTTTGTCTAACCACTCTAATGTTAACCTATAGTCACATTGAAAATAAGAGTCCCTTTGGCAAGTGAGTGGCTGAAAATGCAGCACCAAATAATGACTTTACTGGAGCTGGGCTTGGAGCATTGGGAAGGGCTCTGCTTTGGAGGATCTCTGGGAGCCTTTGCCTGCAGAGCAGAGCCCTGTTATTCCACTCTGCTCTTGTCCGCTTCTGGGGTTGCCAGCTCAGCAGAATCTGAATGTCTTTTGGATGTGATCTGTGAGTGTCACCTTTTTAGGGGGTTAAAGCACGTTTGTGGTCTTCCTTCTTTTTTCGTGAAAAGCACATTTTTAAGGGTTTGGAATATTCCCTGTTCCCTCTGGCTTGGCTTTAAAATGCAATGCAACTAATCCAGACAAAAAGCCTAGCTTATTAGTCTCTTTTTCCATGAGACTTGAGCACATTTGTATTCCTGTCTTTGGTGTATAATTACTATATATTATCTTACACCTAAACTCTGTTTAGCCTTGTTTTGACCAAAACCGTAATCCTAATTATCCCTAGATTTGATGTAACATCAGATATTAGGAGTACCAGAAAGATAATATGACATAAGTATCACATTAAGCCATGTGACGCCATTCATGCAACCAAAAGAAGCCATGTCGGCCTTCTTTAACAATTTCTAAAATGGAAACTTTAGCAACTTAATTTCATTTCTTTGGCTGTTTGTGTGGGACAGCTCTAACTGCCTTGTACACACACACACACACACACACAGACACACACACACAGTTCCAAATCCCTTGCTAGTTTGCAAAGGCCATCTACCATGCCAGTCGAAAGGCCCTTTGTGAATGAGTCCAGCATAACCAGAGTCTGCCCTCCCTCTACCCTCGCTGCTGGGCCTGTGGCCAGGACTGGTGGGAGAGTGTAACGTTAGTCGACCCTGCCGTCCCGGCCAGAGGAAAAACGATCTCCACGCTCTGCAGACCCCGGGCTCACCCGCTCTACGCTCCAAAGCCACAATGAAGGGCTTTAGCTCGCTAGTGTTTCCACTGTGTGCAATAATACCCAAATACCACTATGTGTCATGCAGGAAGAGAGAGGGACAGGAAACGATACTGACCCCCCCCCCTCTACCCCATGTCCACTGCAAGGTAGTGATATTAAGGTTGTCAATGAAGTGTAATTGAAATATTAATTTGGCAGGGGATGAAGCGGACCTTTCAGGCCCTTGGCAGGCGTGCAGGAGAGCAGCTGGTCTCTGCTCCAGACACCCCTCACACAATCTCTGCTCTGGCTGGCCGAGTGTGCGCTCGCTCTCCGCTGAGAGGCCTGAATTGGAGAGTCCAGCTGCGTGGTATCTGTGGGTTTGGAGAGATTACAGTGCAGTCTACTGCAGCACAGTCCCTCTGGTCTTTCTCTCTGGTCTGTCTTGTCTTCATTTTGATTGGTAGTACAGGCTTCGTCTGGCGGGTCAAGTTAACTCTGGTCGCCGCTGATCTGCCCCAAATCCTGCGGCCAGATGTGCTCTTGATTTTACCGCCCTCCTTAATACGACCTGTCAGGCCAGACATGACGATGTCAGGACTTCTGCAAGGCTCTGCCAGTGCGGTGGACTTAAGCAAGGCTCTGCCGTTGCGGTGGACTTAAGCTTTTGTTATTGAGGTTTAGGTTCACTGGAAGGCTGGATGAATGTATTTCTGTGTAGCTCTCTGGAAGGTCACTAGCCTTGATTTGACTGCTGTTTTAGATGATCACCCTCAGCTTGCTCACAGTTTGTAGGTTTAATGTATCACGACAAGCACCACAACTGCAGGTTCGAGTTAGCTTCACTAGTGTCCCATTTACATTCATGTATTTAGCGGACACCTTTACCTAAAGTAACTTAGGTAAACAGATACATAACAGTACAGGTACACATTATTTGTTAGTATGTGTGTTCCCACTGAATCAAACCCATGACCTTGCTCTACCCTTTGAGCTGAGGGAGCTATTTAGACATCCAGCTGTCAAGACGACCCAGCCTTCTTCAAGCCTAACCCTTGGATGAGAAACGGCCCTTGGAGACATACTGTGTCTGTGTCTGTGTCTGTGTCTGTGTCTGTGTCTGTGTCTGTGTCTTTGTCTGTGTCTGTGTCTGTGTCTGTGTCTTTGTCTGTATCTGTGTGTACATCTGTAGTCTCTTGACATGTAGTTCCTTCTGGTCTCTTGGCCTTTGATGATGATGAACGTCGCTTTGCTATTGGTGGTACACACGAGGTTAATGATTCATCTTGCCAGACCAGCAGACAAGGTTACTTCCCTCTAGTTTTGTGTACAGTTGTGTCAGTTGCTTGACTTAACTCAGTTAGATAGTTGGTTCAGTGCAATATTTTGTTGATTTAATGTATCGTTAGAAGAAGGGTAACTGCTGCTTTATGCTTAAGCAGGTTCTTTCCTTGTCACCTACATCCTTGCTTTTTTTAAACCTAAAACTCGATTGAGAGAGTGAGACCTGTGTGTGTGTGTGTGTGTGTGTGGACATCTGCAGTCCACTCGCGCATGGTTGGTTTTGGTCTCCCAGGCCTTGATGATGATGATGATGATGATGATGATGATCATCCTGTTGCTCTTTGCTGCACACAGGAGGCCAGTGAGTTGGCTGGCTGATGAGCTGGAGGGAGAGAGAGTGTGTGTGTGTGTGTGTGTGTGTGGTCAGTGAGTTGGCTGGCTGATGAGCTGGACGTCAAGATGAGCAGGAGGGAATGCGTGTGTGTGTGTGTGTGTGTGTGTGTGTGTGTGTGTGTGTGTGTGTGGTCATTGAGTTGGCTGGCTGATGAGCTGGACGTCAAGATGAGCAGGAGGGAATGCGTGTGTGTGTGTGTGTGTGTGTGTGTGTGTGTGTGTTTGTGTGTGTGTGTGTGTGTGTGTGTGTGTGTGTGTGTGTGTGTGCGTGTGTGTGTGGCCAGTAAGTTGGCTGGCAGATGAGCAGGAGAATATGTGCTTACTGGGGCTTTCGTGCAGGTGCTCCTGGTTGGAGAGAGAACAGAGGTCAAACTTTCTGCAGTCTCCCTCGCTCTCTATCTTTTTTCTCTCTCTTTCAGTCTCTCTCTGTGTCTTTTTATCTCTCTGTCTCTGTCTCTGCCTCACCCCCCACCCCCTTCCTCTCTCTCTCCCTTCTCTCTTTGTATTCTTTTCATCCATCTTCCTCTTTTCTTTTAGTCTCTCTCTCTGTCTTTCTTTCTCTCTCTCTCTCTCTCTCTGTTTGTTTCTCACCGCTATGGGGGATTCATGTTCAGCTTTCCTGTCTTCTATCTACTCCAGATGAGAGAGGACTGCAGTATCCTCACATGCGAAGGCCAAGAAGAAGGCGTGGTTTTGAAGTTTGGAGGATGATGGTGGCCTTTTGTCTGGCTGAAGTGTTATGCCACCGTTACCCTTGTGTTAGTGGGGAGAATGGGGTTTATTTTTAGAAAACCTGTCAGTTTAGGGGTGGCCTGTCCGTCTCCCTTTCCCTTTCATCTTTGTGTGGAAAGCAGTGAGGTTTCCTCCAAAGGAGGATTATAAACGGTTTAGACTTCAAAGTCTTTGGTCACTGCTGCGGTCTGCTTCCAAAGCCAGATTCCGAAGATTTGTCAGTGTTAACGTTCCGTGTATTCCCAAAAATAATAATAATAGTTTCTTCTGTCTTTGTAATGAACGGTGCTTTGAACAACCTAGCCGGCAGGTCCAAATAAAGGCAGGATGACCTCATTGTCCACATTAAGATCGCAGCCGTCACATCGAAAGGGGTCACATTGAAACATCAAGGTCAATTCATATGTTTAGTTATTCTATCAGATTCAGTTTTTTCCCCCCATTTTTGGCCATGGAGTATTGGCTCTTTTTACCATGTGTGTACTTGTGCTTTTTGGGATTCGTCCCAGAGCACAGGAAATGAAGGATGGGCAGGGAGGGCTTAGGGTCCCTCAGGCCTCGCCGGCTTTTACACGGACGTCCACGGCGGGGAGATAGCATCTCCTCACGGAGTTCAGAGTTCACAGAGGACAGCGCTCAAGAGAGAGAAAGAAAGACAGAAAATAAGGAAAACAAGAAAGATAGTTCTTGAGTGTCTGAGGAGAGAGAGAGTGCGAGAGAAAGTTAGAAAAAGAAAGGAGAAAAAAAAAAGACTGAACTCAATGACTCCAAACCCTCCAGCCAAGTGTGGTATCCACCTCATACCTCACTGGGAAACAGCAAAAAAAATTACACAGTCTGATTTACACAATGGACTGGGACTGGTTATATAGACACTGGTTATATAGACACAGTAGACTGGAACTGGTGTGTGTGTGTGTGTGTGTGTGTGTGTGTGTGTGTGTGTGTGTGTGTGTGTGTGTGTGTGTGTGTGTGTGTGTGTTCCTCGTAGAGGAGTTGACCTCAGTGCCCCCAACCCCTGCCCCTTTTTTAATTAAAGTCACAGTGACAGTAAAGACATGACTTGCGGCAGTACTTTGGGTGGCGTTGATTTCTTCGCGTTGGTAAGTGGGTAATTATGGACAGCCGGGGGTCACCGACTGAGTTCCTGACAGTTAAAATGCTAAGCTCCTGCTTTTAAGTTTTTGGAGTTTGAAGAGGACTCGCTCGTTTGCTCCTCAGGGAAAGCCTGATGAGTGTCCTCTGGGCCAGAGAGAGAGAGAGTGTGTGAGCGTAAATAGATACATTGATTGATTTATAGATTGATTAATTGGTTGATGTATTGATTAATGGAGTACTTTATTGATCTCCAAATGGATCAGTTCATTCCCTTTCACATAAATCACAAAATACACAGAAGTTACTCAAAAACAGACACTGAGGTAGGTAAAAAAAAAACACAATATTAACACACATATATACAAACCACTAGATAAAATAAATAGCATTCAAAAAAATATAGTTTGACCTTCCCTCAAAGTGAGGGAGGGAGAGAAAGAGAGAGAAAGAAAGAGTCACGATAGTGAGAGGAAAAACAAGGGAAAAAACAAGGCATTTCTGAGATTCCTAGCAACCGCTGAACGTTCCAAGGACAGACTTATTTGAGCATTCCTTTTTCCCTCCACAGTAGAGAGGTATGTGAGCCCTGTGTAACTAGGAAACGGCGTACCCCTAGGTGATTATGGGATGTTCTCCACAACTATCGCTGGTTGTCATTTTTGGTGGTTGTGCAGGCCTCCATGCATGTGCCTGTGGGTGAAGTGAATGATTTTGGGAGCCGTGGCGTGACAGCAGGGTCAGGGGCGCCCCTACACAAGCCCCCGCATCACTTCTGCTTGATGTATGGGCCAGATACGGGAGACAGGAAATGTCCTAGAGCACATTTACCCCCCCTTAACCAAAACTGAACTGAATGAACCAAATATGCAAAACAAATATCGCTGCTGGTTTTTATGATGGTAATATGTGGTGTCCTCAGGCCTTAGAGGACTCTAGTGTTGGGTTCTAAAGGCTGATGTTGCCTTAGAGGACTCTAGTGTTGGGTTCTAAAGGCTGATGTTGCCTTAGAGAACTCTAGTGTTGGTTTTAAATGAAGATGTGGCCTTAGAGGACTCTAGTGTTGGTTCTAAACGCAGATGTTGCACTCAGATGTGGAATGACCTTTGCCTTGTGTTGTGTTGTGTTCCGTTCCCTCAGGTTCAACATTGAGCCCAGTCTGTACAGCCCCTACTTCTCTCTGGGCGCGTGCATGGAGGGCCTGAACAGCCTGTTCACCGAGCTCTACGGCGTGTCACTGATGGCCGAACACCCCAGCGCCGGCGAAGTGTGGAACGATGACGTCCGCAAGCTGGTGACTGCACCAAAACATCACCACTCACACGAGCACACACATATATATATATATATATATATATATGAGGCATGACAACAAAATCAGTCCAGAGGGTCAAAAAAAAATAATTTTGTTTCATTGGATATTCTAAATCTACAGTTAATTATCGTTAACACACACTCACACACACAAACACACACACATAAACACAAACAAACACACAAACACAAATCATTGCACAGAAATATGTGATGTTCAGCTGTACATTTGTGTGTTGTGTGCGTGTTAAAGTGGATGTCTTGAGGTGTTCCAGAGACTACACTAAACTGTTGAACACTCTCCCCTCTATACAGCTAACATCGCACGTCACACAAATGGCACACGTCCCACACACGTCACACATACGCCACACACACGTCACACATTGCACACGTCACACATTGCACACGTCACACACGCATCGCACTTCACACACGTCACACACACATCGCACATTGCACACGTCACACATTGCACACACCACATGGCACACACCACATGGCACACACCACACGTCACACACATGGCACATTCAGTTCAGGAGAGGGAGACTCCACCTGACCGATCGTTTTCTCTCTTTCCTCAGGCTGTAGTTCACGAGACAGAAGGACTGCTGGGATACATCTACTGTGACTTCTTTCAAAGGCCAGACAAACCTCACCAGGTAGAGGCTGTCCACACACACACACACACACACACACACACACACACACAAAAACACACACACATACACACACATAAACACTCAAGCACACACACAAACACACACATAAACACTCAAACACAAACACAAACACAGACACACACACACAAACACTCAAACACACACACAAATATATAGACAGCGTCTATGAGGACAGTGTGGAGGTATCTGCTGTCTGCATGCAGCCACATGAAAACAGACACGCCTGTGTGTGTGTGTGTTACATTTTAGTAACAGGTTCCCAGTGGATTTTTACATTGTGTTCCTTTCACCTGGCTCCACCCAAGCAGCACAGCGATCAAACGAGGCCGCTTCCATCTCCCACGGCGGAGGAATGAAGTCATTTAATGATTAGCTCTCATGAGATTGAGGCCTGCAGTGAAAAGCAGACACCGAAATAATGCCTTCTTTTTTTTTTTTGCTCGGTTTGGCTGGTACGGCTACCAAACTGTGCCAGAACACTCCCCGGTGTTCTTGTTGTCAGTCTGCGGCACTTCAAGAGTCCCGGAGCATGCCAAAGACTCGCTGAGGAGCGAGAGACAGAGAGAGAGAGAGAGTGAGTGTGTGTGTGTGTGTGTGTGTGTGTGTGTGTGTGGGGGGGGGGGGGGGGGGTGAATAGGTGGCAAAGCCAAAAGATCAGCTCTTCCAAAACAAGCGAGAATTTGCACATCCTCCCTTTTTGATGACAATGTTAGGGCGATGTTTGTTAGTTTCCAGCCTGGTAACAGTGTGTTCTGGCCCAAAGTCACCCCACTAACTGACTGACAAACAGGCTAGGAGTATATAAGTAGTCCTCCACCCACTTAAAGACAGGTTCTAATCAACAAGTCAAGTCTTTTTTGTGACCACAGCCCTCTTCTTGGTAACTTAACAGTGAATGGAAGTGCTGGACAGTGCAACTCCAAATTGAACTATAACTTGCTCCGCGAGATCACAACCGCAGCATATTTGAGAAGAATAAAAAGGAAGGTTTCTCTCATTTTAGGCCTCAAATAGGCTTTATTGGAATGAATAGTATTTCAAAAGCAACTGCCATGTCTAATTAATGAACACATCTATAGTATATAGTTTTGATCTCTCTCTCTCTCTCTCTCTCTCTCTCTCTCTCTCTCTCCCCCCCTAACCCTCCCTACCTCAGGACTGCCACTTCACCATCCGTGGAGGGCGTCAGCTGGAGAGTGGCCAGTACCAGCTGCCTGTGGTGGTGCTGATGCTGAGCCTGCCCCAGCCCAGTAAGAGCGCCCCCACACTGCTCACCCCCGGGATGCTGGAGAACCTCTTCCACGAGATGGGCCACGCCATGCACTCCATGCTGGGACGCACACGCTACCAACACGTCACCGGTGAGCAGGGCAGAGCGCTCCCAGAGCGCAGCCAGGAGAATGTAGAATAGAACACAATAGAATGGAATAGAACACAATAGAATGGAACAGAAAACAATAGAATGGAATGTTAGCAGGTGGTGCAGGTTGGCACTCTGATGTAGGTGATACACAGTACAGGGGATTGTAGGGTGGACAAAGGCTTCTTGCCTCCAGAAAAGTCTCCTTGCAGAGTCTTGGGGTGACTTTCAGAAGGTTCTCTTTCGGAGTCTTGGGTTGACTACAGAAGGTTCTCTTTCGGAGTCTTGGGGTGACGACAGAAGGTTCTTTTGACTTTTGACACCTTCACCTGAACATTCTGTCATAACGCTAACATACCGATGTCGTAAACAGTTTTTTGTCAGATGCCATAACCCGTCAGAGGTAGTCATGACAGTTGGTGCCCAATGACACGAGAGACATGTTCCCATCATTTGTAGATGTCCTGACTGCTTTCATAATGTTGGGTGCTTATCAAGATTTGGCTTATGCTTTGATGGCATGTAACATTACCATTGAGGAGGCCAACGCACCCCGGCAGTCTTGGGTGGGCTTCACCACACTGGCCTCTGGCTCAGTCTTCCCTGGGGTACGGTCTGGAAATTCACCGTTTAAAGGAGACCGGATTCTTAAGGTGCCAGTATGGTACTCAGACTCTGTTTCGGATGGGCGTGCCGCCGGATAGGACGGATTAATTAGCATTTCTGTTGCCTTTATGGTTCTCCAAAGGCTGGGGGTGCTGAAAACAATTCACCGCCAGAACAGTAGGTGGAGAAGCGGTTTTTTGTCGGAAACACATTGCTTTGTTGCGTCTTTGTAAGTTAGATATCGTCGTTGTTTATGTCCCACCTCACATGTGTGCCCCCCCTGTCAGCTGTCACTAGTCAGACAATAAGTGCAGCAGGTGTAGTCACATGATATTAGCTTTTAGAGTGTGTCTAATGCTATATAACCACCTGAAAGGGCAAACTTATCTCTATCATGGTAAGTATTATTTGTGGGGAAAATAGTAGCACTCTATAACAAAAGTATATGCTTTTCTTATATACAATATTAAAACTATTAAAAAACGATTCCCTGAAATGAATACGTTCTTATTTTCTTTGGTATTTTTGTCATATTCAGATTTGCAATGATGATTGCTGGGTAATATGTATGTTGTGGTCCAATGTCAAGTCTCTATTTTATCATGTGACGAGACGATGGTAGGCTATAGCTAGTTTAGGCACAGCATCTGAACGTCAAGACCGACAAGCTGACAGTGTTGTACAAGTTCACACCTCTCATGAACCAGTTCAAAGTTCAGTTCAAACAAGTAAACATGAATAGTTCACGTTCATAGTTCACCATTTAAATTCTGAACCAGTTCATAGTTCAGTTCAGTTCATAGTTTTAGAGTGGAAAGTGAGAATGAAAGACTTCACTTGTTTTTTATAGAAAACTTTATCCATCACTACCCTTTGCCTTAAACTAAACTTCATGTGTATCAATTACTAAAATAATAATATTTTTTATTATTATTGCAACCACCCTGTCAATTTCCCCCTACCACAGCGTTTCTCGAAGTGTGGGGAGAGCCCAACTGGTGGGTCGCAGAGACGTGACAGGTGGGGGCAAATGGAGATGAGCAGGAGATTTTCCTGTTGCAATGTCTTCCTTTATAGACAGTAACGATAATATACCCCCATCGCACTAAACAACCACACTCAAACAAAGAAATATTGTATTGTTAGAAACAATAGCAGGGCAGAGCACACGGATAATCCATAATCAGCATCTTGGCAAATTGAGAGACATAAAGCATTCCATATTTAAAACATCTTAATAAGTAGTAAAGTCAACTTGTCTGCTTCACATGATGGAGAAGTTCGTTTATTGACACATATTTTAAGGACGGCCACAGCGCTTTAAAACGAAGTGTTTATAAGTTACATTATTCAAAGGTGGAAGGTTGGTCAGTAATCAGTCTAGAGAGATAACTGAACAAAACTCTACTCCCTTGCCTCACGGGTGCAATACCATATGCCGTTTAATCATATTTGATAGAATGAAGGACAAATGAGTTGTGAATAATATCACCGAGTTTGAAAGGTATTGGTCCGGTAATAGCCGCGTGACAGCTGTGTGTTTTAAGCAAGTACAATGTGTGTGCGCCGAGTTGCGTAGAGGCCGAGAGCGGTATTGCAGAAAAATTATAACTCGCAGCATATTGAAAAAAATAACTCCATTTTTTGGAGCTGTGAACTTAGTTCTAAATTTTGAATTATAAACTATGAACTGAACTAGTTTAGTCTAAAATTTGTGAACTATGAACTGAACTAGTTCATGTAGAAAGTGAACTTTCCCAACACTGGAACATGTTTGCTTCATATAATGCAGAAGTTCGTTTTTGAGAGTCAATTTAATCACTTTGTGCACTTAACGTTTTTAAAAAAAAAAAAGAAACTGTCATCTGGAGAGTTTAAAACGACACTTAATGAGGGGAAATGTACTGTATGGAGATATTTCTGTCGGAAGACTTCATAGTCGATGTGGATTCTAATGAGGCTGTTTGATATGTCCAATGTAAGAAGTGTGAAGCTTTAATGAAATATGATTGATGCCATCTTCTTTCTCCACAACAACATGGATTAAACCTCGATGGTTGGACTATGTAGATAGTTTTATAACGAATGTGGCCATGTACTTAAAAAACTGATCTTCAATGGTAAGACTTGTTTTATTCGTGCCTCTTCTGGTGTAGCATATAACGTGAGTTTTATTTAGGCATATACAGATGCCTAGCGTGTGTAATGTGTAGGCCATTTCATTCCGATCTTGCAATGTGAATAATTTTATTTCAATATGCTTATCTCCCTCTTGTGCGCGCTTGTGAGTTTAACGGGGCTTGTTTGTGTGAGCGACTAAATATTTTACTTGCTGTCGGGCGTTTTTTGAGAATAAAATAACTTCACATTTAGGATAACAGCCTTCTTCCTGTTGCGGGAATTTGTTTGTATCCTAGCTGTCACAACGTGATTACAGGCGGCAAATGCATCATAAAGCAAGTTTAAAAGAAATGAACTGTATGGAGATAGGCTATTTCTGTCAGATGGCATCATTGTCGATGCAGATTCTAATGAGGCTGTTGGATATGTCTCATGATATGAATGAATATGTCCAAAGGTTGTTTGGACAAAATATTTTTATTGCTGTCTGCTCCTGTCGGGCTCTGGCACCTACTCTGTCAGATGCTGGCGCTCATGTGGGTTTTAAATATGGCGGTATTGTGATATATAGGGAATGAAACAGGAAACAGTCGCAGTCTTTAGTGTCCAGCTCTACCGCTGCAGAATTGGCAGTCATTCGCGCATCTTTGTAATCTTTTAGCGATGTGTTATAGAGGTGAGGATATTTCCGGACCTCTTCCGCAATGCGCTCTTCGATGTTCGTGATCATAGACATATATATGTCTATGTTCGTGATCTCCATCTTCTTAAGTTTTTTTGTGGATTTTAAACATGGCGGTATTGTGATATATAGGGAATGAAACAGGAAACGCGAGGTCCAGAAATGTGAGATTCCGGAAATGATGTCGTTTGGAAAGTATGTCGTAGCGGACCAATCACGGCCAAGGGGTATCCGTCGCTGTACAGCACGGCATGACGGACCGACAGGAATTTCAACGGTGCACGGGAGAGCTCTCCGAGGGCCCCGGAGACGACGGAGAGGGCGTTCCAGGGCGTTCCATCTATGTGTTGGCCCTTCCCATGTGTCCGAAATCGTGAAGTACGGAGTACCATATAACGGCCCTTAGGCTACGTTTACACGGAACTTGGATTGCCTGAATCCGGAAACATTTTTGGATCCGGTACCTTTTTTTTTTAACTCGTTCACACAGAGCCGTGTCAAGACAAATCTGCCTTTACACGGAAACGCTGGAGCGGAGTGGTTGAATCTGCTGTAAAGACGTCATGGAGCATGTGCATAAAGTGACAAGACAGAAGTCGAGATACAACTAGCAATCTTCCGATTGCTGAACGACTTCTCTACCACCTGAAATTACTGTTACCACAGCACTGTAACAGGAGTAGTTAGAATCGCACACTTCGCCATAACCCTCGTTTGTGTTAAGTTACCGTTTTGAAACTTACGTCTATAATAAAAACGTCACGTCAGATTTGCTCATATAGGCTATTGCTGACACTTTTAAAAACTGGTTTTGAACAATGGTCTGATGCAAATAGATTTACCAGTGATTTAAAGTGTGGCTTGTTTTCCCTTTCCTAACCAGCTTCTTAACAACATTGATTTAGTTTATGTTGTTGCTGTTATGAAGTGACGCAGCGGAGTTAATAAGGGTTCAGGCTGAGGTTGCGAGGCGTTCACGTGGGGCAATTACGTCATCAGGTTAGAAAGTGTGTGGATCGGGAGTTTACACGAACACGGATCCGCTGGCGGGTTCGAATCTACCCACTCTGGAGACCGGATTCAAAAGGTTTTGTTTCAGTGACCCAATCCGCCAGGTTCATGTAAACGAGAGGCCGATCCGGCAAAATTTCTTTCCGGATTCAGGCAATCCAGGCTCCGTGTAAATGGCCCTTTAGTCTGTCTAACCAGTCTGCCAACTCTGCCAGCTTTCGTGCTTGTTCTCAGTTCTTCAGGATTAGCAATGCTGTTTTCATTTAACACCCTGAATATGCACGGTATTATCACACAATGCGCTGTATTTTCCCAGAACAGTGCAAGTATAGTTAGTGAAACACACTTTAAAAAAAGCTTCAGATTCACACGCCTTATCACTAAATAACAAGAAAGGATGTTAATAATGAGTCATCCAAAGCAATTGACTGCATTGTGCAGATGTCTTCAGAGCCCATGACCTTGGTGTTGATGGCACCGTGCCCTGCGAGTTGCGCCACAGCAACAGTGTTGTCATGAGCGTGGCTCTTCTGAGAGGGCCCCTGGGCATCAGTGTTGTCATGAGCGTGGCCCTTCTGAGAGGGGCAACAGTGTTGTCATGAGCGTGGGCCCCGGGGCAACAGTGTTGTCATGAGCGAGGGCCCCTGGGCAACAGTGTTGTCATGAGAGAGGGGCCCCTTGGCAACAGTGTTGTCATGAGCTTGGCTCTTCTGAGAGGGCCCCTGTGCTCATTTATGTTCCATGGGGCCGCCTCCCTGCTTGCTCTCGTCAGGATTACAGGCATCTCTTATCAGAGGTGTGTGCCTGGCTTTAGTGATGCTGTGTGTCACTGTAGGGCCCCCACCACCACCACCCACTCCTGGCTACACACATACACACATACACACTCTCACACACTCTCTCTCACACACACATGCACACACACTTACTCTATCTGACTGGTGTGTGTGACTGCAATGAGCAGTGTACCCTACAGGACCCCTTTCATGACATGGGCCAAGTGGGCCTTGCGTTCGCCCATCTTATCTCGAGTGTCAGCGCCGATCGGGGTTCTACTGCCCCTGTGGGTCCTTTTCTTACCCCTCAGCGCTAACATGTAGCATGTGGGGCATTAAGCTAAGCCTCAGGTCCGCGGTGTTATGGTGTTGATCCTGTACGCCCTCCTAACAGCAGCGCCATGTCAGTGCTAATTCATCTTTTACACTTCCACACTTCCCACTCCGGCCGCTACTTCTGCGCTTCCAATGGTATTTACATCAGGCTAAGTCACACTTAGCATAGTGGCGCTTATTCTCAATGGTATTTACATCAGGCAGGGTCACTCTAAGCATAGTGGGGCTTTTTCGCAATGGCTTCCCCTTCACCTGCTGTTGCTCAGGGCGTAAATCTCATAAGTGACTTTGGATAAAAGCATCTGCTAAATGAATACGTTAATTAATGTGTGTTAATTACACAAGTGTTAATAATTATCATACAAGGATGTTTGGGTACTGGAGATGAATCTGGTCCTGATTAAACCCAGTGCTGATCCAGTGCTGATCCAGTTCTGGCGCTGATCTGATCTGTTGTGTGTGTTTTTTACTTCATCCAGGCACAAGGTGCGCCACTGATTTTGCGGAGGTGCCTTCTATCCTGATGGAGTACTTTGCTACTGACTACCGTGTGGTGAACCAGTTCGCCCGTCACTATAAGACAGGACAGGTGATTTCATTGATACCGTTGATTTCCAGATAGCATTACTATATTGCCAGTAGGGCTGAACGATTAATTGCATCTGCGATTTAATCGCGATATGATACAACGCGATTTTCTAACCGCAACGTTCGCGATTAAAAAACGTGGTCTAAAAAAAAAAAAAAAATTCATTTTTTTTTGAAGATGGTACATTTTGCACACAGTGTTTAAAAAGTGCATGCCTAGTGTTTATACTTAAAATGACTTTTTTAAATTACTTAAATGCACAGTGGCAAAGCCACCGATTTGTTGTTCTTGTTTCTGTAATGAGCAGTTAAATAAAAATGTAAAATGTGGGAAAGAATATTTTACACTAAATGTATCTAATATTGTGTTGGTCATATTTAAATCATTCATTAGGTTTTGTTGGGAAAAAAAGAGGATAAAAAAAAAAAAATCGCATATTAAATCGCAATCGCAATATTTTGGTAAAAAAATCGCAATTAGATTATTTTCCAAAATCGTTCAGCCCTAATTTCCAGACACTAAGTTCTATTGTGTACCATTTTAATGATTATAACACATAGTACCTATATGTTCTCTTCTCTGCAATTATTAGTAAAAACAATTTAATGAATTGACTTTTGTTTACAGTTTTGTTATTGTTGGAATTGACTTTGAAGTGTCCCCTCTCCCTCCCTGTAGCCCCTGCCGAAGACCATGGTGACTCGTCTGTGTGAGTCTAAGAAGGTCTGCGGCTCTGCAGATACTCAGCTCCAGGTACTCCTAAACAATACCCACACTTTAAACAACTCACAAGAACACAATACCCACACTTTAAACAACTCACAAGAACACAATACCTCCACTTTAAACAACTCACAAGTACACAATACCTCCACTTTAAACAACTCACAAGAACACAATACCTCCACTTTAAACAACTCACAAGTACACAATACCTCCACTTTAAACAACTCACAAGAACACAATACCCACACTTCAAACAACTCACAAGAACACAAAACATCCACTTTAAACAACTCACAAGAACACAATACCCACACTTTAAACAACTCACAAGTACACAATACCTCCACTTTAAACAACTCACAAGAACACTTCAGACTGGGTAAACACCTCCAGCTCCCCCTGAAACACGTACACATACACACACACACACTCGCTCACACATGCAAAGACACACACACTTGCACACACTCACACAGGCAAAGACACACACAAACACTGACAGACAGACACACACACACCCAAACACAAACACATACACACGCAAACTCTGGCACACACACAGAGGTACACAGACACACATACAGACAAAGAGACACAGACATGCACACACACACACACACACTCACACTCGCTCAGTCATAGCTCGGTTACAGCGTTAGGTGGGGTTCTCTCTCTTGGCTGCGTTAAAAAATGCAGCAGATAGGAGTTATCTGTGTTTATTTTAACATGGGCCCTCGTCCTGCGCCCCTCTCCCCCCTCTCTAAGCCTCACTTAGACGGCCCTCCATCCCCGTCCCGGCCTGATGGGGCTCTGGGGTCGGAGGTCAGCTGATAGAGCTCAGTCTAATCTAATGCTTCCAGGGGTCAGTGGGCCCACTTTATATGAAGTGTCCCCATTACAGGGACGTTACGTAAGCGATGACACTGTGAAGTTACTGCACACAGCAAACTCTAATCCTAAACCTTACCCCAAGGACGGCTTATAACAACATTTACTAACTTTAAAACAATACAGTGTACTCATTTATAGTTCATAGCAAACTCTAATCCTAAACCTTACCCCAAGGACGGCTTATAGCAACATGTACTAACTTCAAAACAATACAGTGTACTCATTTATAGTTCATAGCAAACTCTAATCCTAAACCTTACCCCAAGGACGGCTTATAGCAACATGTACTAACTTTAAAACAATACAGTGTACTCATTTATAGTTCATAGCAAACTCTAATCCTAAACCTTACCCCAAGGACGGCTTATAACAACTTGTTCTAACTTTAAAACAATACAGTGTACTCATTTATAGTTAATTGCATTATTTCAAAAAACATAAACACTTGCCCATTTCTTTATTGTTGAGGCCACAAAAGGTTTTATTTTTACATTCAAAATTATTAATTTAGCCAAAGTGATTTACAGTACGTGTTTCATCAGTGTGTGTGCTGCCGAGGTTTCTAAGCCACGATCTCGGTGTTACGACACGCTCTATACCAGGTGCTCTGTCAGTTGATCCACGGGAACACCTGTCAGTTGATCCACGGGAACACCTGTCACATTTTATTGTCGTTCTCTTGGGACAGGTGTTCTATGCGGCCCTGGATCAGGTTTATCACGGCACACCGCAGAACCGTTCCACCACGGACATCCTGAAGGAGCTGCAGCAGAAGTTCTACGGCCTTCCTTACATTCCTAACACAGTGAGTTGACCAA
Source organism: Clupea harengus (assembly GCF_900700415.2). Taxonomy (NCBI): domain Eukaryota; kingdom Metazoa; phylum Chordata; class Actinopteri; order Clupeiformes; family Clupeidae; genus Clupea; species Clupea harengus. The sequence continues at coordinate 24,047,923 of NC_045160.1, forward strand.
TCAGTGGATGCGGTGTTACCATGTCAACGGCCCTGAAGACTTTCACTTCCTGTCTGAATTCACCTCCTTGAATACTATATTTCAGTATGCATAGCTAATCAAGTAGCGTACTCACACTGCAAATGTGGCATGCTGTGGTGGCTGATGTCATATTCATGCTCACATAATGGATGAAAAACTTAAATGATCCTATTTGTATTAGAAACCAGAGTCTGTGGTATATAGTAAATTAATACTTCATACTTTTCAAACCTTTTAACACCCGCAAGCAACACAAGCAAGTAGTAGGAGTTTGTGGGTAGCAAAGGATAATAGGATATGTTTGGATGAAATTTGAGATGATGACAGGATTTTTTTTTTTATTGTATTTGTTGGTTTTG
>NC_045160.1:24050802-24065802 GCF_900700415.2 Clupea harengus
GGGCTCTCTGCAGAAATGGCCTCTGGTAATGACTAGGTTTCACTTACTGAGGTAAAAGCCGTGTCAGATGTTTAGTTTTGCTCTGCACCCATGTCTGCCCTGGTGTTTGGGTTTTATTCTAAGCGAGTTAAAAGCCCCGCAGCCTCCGTGCTCTGAGGCCCGTGAACTCGTCGGCCTCCAGATGTGACACGCAACACCGCCACTTATCGGCTTAAGCCCTCTTCACAGCGACGAATCAGGCAGCCCCTTCTCCAGCCCAGCGACACGCCCGCGTCTCACCTAAAGATGCTAGCGCGTTCTCTCGCTCGCTCCTCGGATCTCAGGCGTCACCGGTAATCCTGCGGTACACAGAACCAGACACTAGCCGACTCCGGTTCGGTCCAGAACTGTTCCAGAGTCTGCACCACACCTCGCACCAGAGGATCAGAATCTCCAGCCCAGTGTCAGAACACCGGTCACCCAGAGATGATGCACACCTTGCCCCCCTCTCAGGAGGAACTGGGTCTCCGTTACCCTGGGGTTAGCTAAGCACCCGGTTTTGATGTTTATAGCGTTGATGTTCTTTGTTTGTGAACATCTCCGACCTCACAACTCCTCATGGAAACACAAGACCAAGACTACTCACCAGTGCTTGAGCCCGATGAAAAGCCTGGGGCTGACCCAGTATGAATGGGAAAAGGCCAGGATGTGTTACTAGATGGGTGTAGGTCCGCTCCAGAGGCTGTTATCTGGATAGTCCAGTGTAGAACCAAGTGTAGTGTTCACTTACCATCAAGGATGGTTGCGTTACAGTTTTGTGTTTTGGATAAATGCTGATGTTTCAGCTATCATTTTATGGGGCTTTTAAGTGTCGATCTCTAAAGTGGTGCTAAATGTCATCATCGCGATCAGAAGTGGATTTATCGGCTGAGTCTGTGCTGATGGCAAAGCAGTAAACCTGTCCAGATCTTTTATACCAACATTAAAGACCTAGAATGTGAATTATTGGACTCTTTCTTTCTTTTTTTTTCTTCTTTTTTCTGTACCCTCTAAGGTGCATACACATAAAGATGGTACTTTTCCATATATCACCATTAAAATCCAAATGCGTTCTGGACCGGTTTCACTCACATTCACCTCATTATGCTTCTCAAACACTCCATCCATTTCTATCTCGGTGAGGTAAAAGGGGTTAGATCCCCACGTTGTGTTTTGCTGAATAGAAGATCCGGGCCAGCTGCAGGCACGCAGTCCTCTGCAGGCGGTAACGAGTCCCAGACGCTGGGGGTGCAGCGCTAGTCAGTGTCCCTACATGTCCTCGTCGTTCTCTAAAGCCGTTAAATCTGCGCTCCTCCAGACACGGAGTGTTTATTTGGACTCGGACCTCAGAGGAGAAACACACAAGCCCCACTCTTGCTCTCTCGCTATAATTCATTTCCAGTGGAATCCAAATAAAGAGCCATCTTTGGTGCACCTCTGTTTCTGCTTCTTTTCCTAGTCTTTCTCTCTGAGGGCCTGTCACACCATGTCACCACAGTCAGTGTTTCATGACGTAAATATGTGCTCTGTTGCCATGGTTATGGTTATGGTAATGCTGACAGTCTTTTTATGCTGAAGTTCAGGCCGTGTAAAGCCATCTCTATATGTGTCATACTGACAGTCCTGTTTCACCATCGTCCAGATTTAAATGGAATTCTCCCCCACAATGAATGATGACTGTGACTCTGATTGGTTGTGTTTGTTTGTGTGATTGACAGGCCTGGCAGTTGAGATTCAGTCACCTGATTGGCTACGGGGCCAAGTACTACTCCTACCTGATGTCCCGGGCAGTGGCCTCCATGGTGTGGAAGCAGTGCTTCCTCAAAGACCCTCTGAACAGGTACACACCACAGGGATGAGACCCTCTGAACAGGTACACACCACAGGGATGAGACCCTCTGAACAGGTACACACCACAGGGATGAGACCCTCTGAACAGGTACACACCACAGGGATGAGACCCTCTGAACAGGTAACCACCACAGGGATGAGACCCTCTGAACAGGTACACACCACAGGGATGAGACCCTCTGAACAGGTACACACCACACCACAGGGATGAGACCCTCGGAACAGGTACACACCACAGGGATGAGACCCTCTGAACAGGTACACACCACAGGGATGAGGAATGAAATAAACACAGAAGGAATGAATGAATGTGGGAAGGAGAGAAAGAAAGAAAGACATTTAAAGAAGGAAAGAAAGACATTAAAAAAGGAAAGAAAGAAAGAAAGAAAGAAAGAAAGAGAAACATTAAAGAAGGAAAGAAAGAGAAACATTAAAGAAGGAAAGAAAGAAAGAAAAACATTAAAGAGGGAAAGAAAAAAAGACATTAAAGAAGGAAAGAAATACATAAAAGGAAAGAAGGAAAGAGAATGAAAATAAATTAGGGAAGAAAGAATAAAAGACCAGAAAAGAAAGAAAGAGTGCAAAAGAATATGAAAATTATTTTATGACCCATAAAACAGGTAATCTGAAAACCTGTAGGTTGATTTGGGCCAAGGTGTGTGTGTGTGTGTGTGTGTGTGTGTGTGTGCGTGTGTTTGTGTAGTGGTGTTTGAGGACCCACTGGAGATCTGGACCTGTCTGGGCTTTTGAGTCAGACATGGGGGGGGTTTCCCTCACCTGATTTGTCTCATCACCCAACATCATTTTAACATCTGGGTTTATACTCCCAGACTCAATGAAGACCTGTGTGTGTGTGTGTGTGTGTGTGTGTGTGTGTGTGTGTGTGTGTGTGTGTGTGTGTGTGTGTGTGTGTGTGTGTACGTACACGTGTGAATGCTGTGCTTTTGTGGCAGTGAGTTGTCTTGAGTGTGTGCAGGTATTGTGATGAATGAATGTAAGCCTCTCCTCCCCTCTCCTCTTCTCTTGCAGGGACATGGGTGAGCGCTACAGGAGGGAGATGCTGGCGCACGGCGGGGCCAAGGAGCCCATGCTCATGGTGGAAGGTCAGTTCAACTACCCCTTCACCCCCAAACACCCCCATACTCTAGTTCTACCACCCCTTCACCCCCACACACCCCCATACGCTAGTTCTACTACCCCAGCCAGGGCCTTGTGGTTAACACATGACTGTGCAGAGTCAGACACGTCTATGGTGCAGGTATCATGTGTGTGTGTGTGTGTGTGTGTGTGTGTGTGTGTGTGTGTGTGTGTGTGTCTGTCAGCCTGTTTGTGTATGTGAGTGTGTGTGTGTGTGGGGATGAGACTGCTTAAGCCTGTTTATCGCTGTCAGATCATTTACCACGGTCGGCTCATTTAGCAGCTAAACGACGCACCGTTTAGAGCCTTCATGTCATTAAGAGGCATCGGATCGTGACTCCATCATGGGCCGCACCTGTCTGTGTGCCTGCGGTTAGCCGCGAGTGGGACACACACACACACACACACACACACAATCTCACACATTCACACACATTCACACACATTCACACACACACTCACACAGAGAGAAACACGCAACCTTACATAGACAATCTCTCTCTCACACACACACACACTCACACACACACACACACAGTGACACACACAACCTCACATAGACAATCTCTCTCACACACACACACACACACACACACACACACACACACACTGATGATAGAATAGAGGATGTTTTCAGAGCTCCTCTCCGCTCCAGTGCCTGTCTGACTGTGTTTGTGGTGGCTGAGGCTCATAGGGGTGAGACGAGGCCAGAGCTTTCCCAGAACACCTGCACAGCACCACCCACACACCAACCCCCCGCCACACCCCCGAAAATACTCCACAGCTTACCTCTCCACCCCGCACACACACGCACCCCCCCCCCCCCCCCCCCACACACCCCCCAAAAATACCCCACAGCATAGTTCTCCACCCCCAACACAACACACACATTCATCCACCACCCCCCCCCCCCCCCCCCCCCCCCCCAAAAAAATACCCCCAATCTAGCTCTCACCATCTTCCCGCCCCTGTCCCGTATCCTCCCCTGCAATCTGTGTTTCACCTGTCATCCCTCCGTTCCCCTCGAGCTGTCCCGCGTGAACGCCTCTTTCCTTTGTTCTCGTCTGCAAAAGCTTCCCTGGTTCACCAACCCTTCAGAGGAGGCAGAAGGGCTTTTATGTTTACACTTACCCCTACTGTTCCTACCCCTACTGTTCCTACCCAAAGCCTATTGGAGTAGAGGTGAGGCGTGTGAAGAAGTGTGTGTGTGCGCTCCCTGAGAATCAAACCCAAAGTTCTTAACACCATACTCTTCTAGTCAAGGCACAGGAACACAGATAACACTATTAACACCATACTCTTCTAGTCAAGGCACAGGAACACAGATAACACCATTAACACCATACTCTTCTAGTCAAGGCACAGGAACACAGATAACACCATTAACACCATACTCTTCTAGTCAAGGCACAGGAACACAGATAACACCATTAACACCATACTCCTCTAGTCAAGGCACAGGAACACAGATAACACCATTAACACCATACTCTTCTAGTCAAGGCACAGGAACACAGATAACACCATTAACACCATACTCTTCTAGTCAAGGCACAGGAACACAGATAACACCATTAACACCATACTCTTCTAGTCAAGGCACAGGAACACAGATAACACCATTAACACCATACTCCTCTAGTCAAGGCACAGGAACACAGATAACACCATTAACACCATACTCTTCTAGTCAAGGCACAGGAACACAGATAACACCATTAACACCATACTCTTCTAGTCAAGGCACAGGAACACAGATAACACCATTAACACCATACTCTTCTAGTCAAGGCACAGGAACACAGATAACACCATTAACACCATACTCCTCTAGTCAAGGCACAGGAACACAGATAACACCATACTCTTCTAGTCAAGGCACAGGAACACAGATAACACCATTAACACCATACTCTTCTAGTCAAGGCACAGGAACACAGATAACACCATTAACACCATACTCTTCTAGTCAAGGCACAGGAACACAGATAACACCATACTCTTCTAGTCAAGGCACAGGAACACAGATAACACCATTAACACCATACTCCTCTAGTCAAGGCACAGGAACACAGATAACACCATTAACACCATACTCTTCTAGTCAAGGCACAGGAACACAGATAACACCATTAACACCATACTCTTCTAGTCAAGGCACAGGAACACAGATAACACCATTAACACCATACTCTTCTAGTCAAGGCACAGGAACACAGATAACACCATACTCTTCTAGTCAAGGCACAGGAACACAGATAACACCATTAACACCATACTCTTCTAGTCAAGGCACAGGAACACAGATAACACCATTAACACCATACTCTTCTAGTCAAGGCACAGGAACACAGATAACACCATTAACACCATACTCTTCTAGTCAAGGCACAGGAACACAGATAACACCATTAACACCATACTCTTCTAGTCAAGGCACAGGAACACAGATAACACCATTAACACCATACTCTTCTAGTCAAGGCACAGGAACACAATTAACACCATTAACACCATACTCTTCTAGTCAAGGCACAGGAACACAGATAACACCATTAACACCATACTCTTCTAGTCAAGGCACAGGAACACAGATAACACCATTAACACCATACTCTTCTAGTCAAGGCACAGGAACACAGATAACACCATTAACACCATACTCTTCTAGTCAAGGCACAGGAACACAGATAACACCATTAACACCATACTCTTCTAGTCAAGGCACAGGAACACAGATAACACCATTAACACCATACTCTTCTAGTCAAGGCACAGGAACACAATTAACACCATTAACACCATACTCTTCTAGTCAAGGCACAGGAACACAGATAACACCATACTCTTCTAGTCAAGGCACAGGAACACAGATAACACCATACTCTTCTAGTCAAGGCACAGGAACACAGATAACACCATTAACACCATACTCTTCTAGTCAAGGCACAGGAACACAGATAACACCATTAACACCATACTCTTCTAGTCAAGGCACATGAACACAATTAACACCATTAACACCATACTCTTCTAGTCAAGGCACAGGAACACAGATAACACCATTAACACCATACTCCTCTAGTCAAGGCACAGGAACACAGATAACACCATTAACACCATACTCTTCTAGTCAAGGCACAGGAACACAGATAACACCATTAACACCATACTCTTCTAGTCAAGGCACAGGAACACAGATAACACCATTAACACCATACTCCTCTAGTCAAGGCACAGGAACACAGATAACACCATTAACACCATACTCCTCTAGTCAAGGCACAGGAACACAGATAACACCATTAACACCATACTCTTCTAGTCAAGGCACAGGAACACAGATAACACCATACTCCTCTAGTCAAGGCACAGGAACACAGATAACACCATTAACACCATACTCCTCTAGTCAAGGCACAGGAACACAATTAACACCATTAACACCATACTCTTCTAGTCAAGGCACAGGAACACAGATAACACTATTAACACCATACTCTTCTAGTCAAGGCACAGGAACACAATTAACACCATTAACACCATACTCCTCTAGTCAAGGCACAGGAACACAATTAACACCATTAACACCATACTCTTCTAGTCAAGGTAAATTGTTATGAAGGGTGGTAACATCCCTGAAGATGGGAAAGCGAGGGTGTAGGAATTGTATGTCTTATTGCCCCAAGTTAACTAGCAGTGACTCAGGTATGGCGAGTGACTTCTTGATCTCCTGTCTTACGCTGGCACAGATTCGAACGATTTTAGATTGGTGGAAGAATGTTTTTGAAAATGATCAGTAAAAAAGGAGGACAAGAGCTCAAGCCCCACAAGAGGAATCGTAATATTCAGGTTACGCACACACGTCTCACGTAATATCTTGTCTTTGGGGTCCGATAAAGTCGATCCACCTTGACCATATGTTAGGAAATGGATCCAAGTGTACTCTGAGGGAAATGTGTCCATTTCTCCATTGTATATATTTGATGAACTATGTCAGTCAGAGGAGCTTGGGGCTTTAGGGTAAGGGATCAGTTACATGTACAGGCTGGATAATGAAACGTTAACAAACATGGAAGCCCTATTCTGACGTACTCCTTTTTCAGTTGTAAGGTTTTAATGTTTTTATTCATTCTTGGCTTTCTGCTAGTCCACATATATCTGCATATGGGTTTGTCCCGTTAGTTTGGAGTTCAGAGGTCCAAAAACTGATGTTGGATAAGCTTGCCAGGTCTTTTGGTAATTAAAAGTGAGGATTTATGCGTTTGATGTACTAAGTTTATAGCCTGACACTGTGAGCCATATTCCTCTAGGCAACACATCAGTTTGGGTAGGGATTTGGGCGGGTTGTTGTTTAAATATATCCGAAATAATGGCAGCTACTGACTCGAGGGCTCAATAAATATGGCAAACAGGAGGGGAGAGACGACACATTCTTGTCTGCGTCCCCGCTGTGGAGGACATGGAGCAGTAAACTTTAATTCTAGCTGTTGGTGTGTCACATATGCTTGAATCATTTCTTCATGAAAGTCTTCATGAAATCCAAACTCGTAGCATTTCCAGCTAACTGCATCGAACGCCTTTTGGGCATCTGAGGCTAATCGGGGCCTGATTTGTGTTCTCCGTGACATGTTCCATGATACGCGATGCTCTTCTAATGTGATCTTGCGTTGGGTCTTTGCTTGATTAAATCCAGCTTGGTTAAGGCGGACAAGATCTGGCAGGCATTTTTCAAGCCTGCTTTAATAGATGTGAACACTCGATAAACTACATTCAGTGCATGTATAGGTCTCCGGTAGGTGCTAATGTATGCCGAAGCACCCTGTCCCATTCAGAGATCGAGCCGTCTATGTCAGGGGAGATACCTGCCTGTGGTCTATGCCAGGGGAGATACCTGCCTGTGGTCTATGTCAGGGGAGATACCTGCCTGTGGTCTATGCCAGGGGAGATACCTGCCTGTGGTCTATGCCAGGGGAGATACCTGCCCGCGGTCTCGTACGAGCTAACTTAACTTCTCAGCTCTGAGAATAATTCAATTCAATTCAATTCAATTCAGTTTTATTTATATAGCGCCAAAACAATAAAATTATTATTTTGGGTTTCTGTAACTGCTGTTAGAATGCAGTTTTTGATCGAGTGATGCCGGCCACTGTTGAACCTTCTCCTTCGTTTAGGTTAATTCTAATCTGAGTAATGAATAAAGTAATAATCTAGCGTTTAGGTTAAATCTAATCTGAGTAATGAATAAGGTAATAATCTAGATATGGTCATAGTGTCTTTATGTTCTCTCTCTCTCTAGCTGCTTGAGTTTTAACTGTAGTTTATTTAATCTTTCCTGTCTAAATTTGTTTATAACGGCTGTAGGGGCGATAGTGTTTCCTCTCGTGGTTGCCCTGACTGCGTCCCATTGCGTGGTCACCTCCTCTGTGTTATTTAACTCCCAATAAGTATCTTACCCCTTTTTTACTGGATTATGCACCCCATTTACATCAAAGGAAGTCTTTTTTTTTTATCACTTGCATATTCCGCATGTTCCCCTTTCAGTCTTGTGCTTCTAGTTATCTGCGTTGAAACCTTTACCCATTCCTCCACTTGAACAAAGAACTGCAACGAACAAAGAAAAGCAACAATGAACAAAGAACATTTTAACTCTTGAGGCCTCTACACACACACACACACACTAGCTCACACATACGCAAGCTTAACACAATCATCACAGAGAGACGGATGACACTCAAATTACGCCCGAACGTCTAATCAAAGCTCCAGTTGCGGAGGAGAGCAAGCACGGGGGGGTTGGGGGTGGGGGGGAGGCGAGTGTGATGTGTCGGGTGCTTAACCGTGCGATATGGTTCATTTCAGCAGACAGGGCTGATGCGCAAGAGGAGTCATTTGCTGTCATAAACGCCATAAGTCCCGTTAAGTCTTGCTCTGAGGGGGAGCCTTTGTCAAGAGCAAAGGGCCCCGTTGACGGCAGTTAAGGAGTGTGGCCCTAAGGAGTGTGGCCCTAAGGAGTGTGGCCCTGCGGGTTTAAACCCCCAACCCCCCCCTCCCAACCTTACTCTACTCCACCACAAGACATTTTGATCTGCTAGACTCCCGAGTGGGAGTTGGCTACAATAAACATATCTGTTACAAAAAATGAACTGAAATGATGACCACAACTGATGGAGTCACCACAGATCATTTAGGGGTGCTACTACAGGTCAGTCTCACTTACCCCCTCTCAATCAGCAGCGTTTGCGTCCTTCTTTGGGGCCCTCTCTGCAAGACATCACCCCACCTCCCCACCTGGCAGCTCATGTTGACCATCTGCCAGCCTATTCGATTTAGTCTATTTAGTTTATCCAGCCTTTCGTCAACAGAGATGGATGTTTCAATTCCCAGTGACAGAAAGTCCCTTCATAAAGTCCCCTCCCATGCGGAGTTGTCCGTTATGAAACCCCTCCTTCGGTGGGCCTTCAGGTTAGCTGGACACAGAGTTTGACCATCTGCCAGCCTATTCGATTTAGTAGTTTATCCAGCCTGGATACTGAGTTTGGAACTCGGATATTTCTCTCCCTTGGTCATTTCTTGATCTCCGTATACTCACGTCTTTTCTTCGGTAAGGGCTGGCGAGTTGTCCTGTTCCATACCGATCCTTTTCCCCTTGTGCTGCACATCTGCCACGCTCCGGGTTTTGGCCAACAGACATAGCCTATCAGCTGATTTATATTGGAGATTGACAAACCTCCCAACGAACGACCTTGGGGTAGCATTCTCATCTGCCGGCCCCTGCTGAAGGATGAAATCTAACAGTATATCCAGTAGCTCCCTCAAAAATGTCTTTTCCCCCGACTCTGAACCTTCGATAACACCATAAATTCGCAAGTTGTTCCTCCTTGTGTAGTTTTCTAACTTTTCGCATCTTTCCTCAAGTTGCCTCTCATGTCGCAGCAGGTAACTTAACAGGCGAGTAGCGGTAGCAGTCCCTCTTCTCCCTGGTTAATCGGGCTCTCTGTGTGGGTCAGATATTCCACCATTTTCTCCACAGACACACCCAGGGAGGTCATAGCCAATGTTGTCGCTGTCAGCTTCTTGTTCTCCTTTCTGAACATTTTGAGCTCGGACGATATTGCTGCGTACACAATGTCTTCCTCGTCCAATCGAGACGTGGGGCTAGCTTTAGCATTAGCCTCTCCACATTTACACTGTTGGTTTGTTTCCTTTGAGTTTTTGTTGTGATGACTCATTCTGGCATTAGAAGTCAGTCTCACGCCATTCTTGAATTAATAACTTTAAGAAGGACAGTGGAATTAGGTTTGGGTAGGTTGCAGATTCATTGACAAGCAGTTGCCATGTTAGTTGCCAGAACTGAAAGCGTGGCATTTTTACAGTGGTACATTTATTTTTCACAATACGCTAAGGTGAAAATAAAAATGAGTTGCGGTGTCTTTGATCCTAAATTACTGTTTGACTAAGTTGACTTTTTAACCAAGGTACTTCGTTGGCCACTGAAGTCGTTTACACAGTCAACCTATATATTGTGACATTTGACACTCCTGTTGTAAAGTGTGTCTGAAAATGTCTAGCCGTACAGGCACAGTCATGGTTGTCAACCGTGACAACATAAACAAAGAAACTTCTAGCATTGCAGGCATTTTGTTACCACGGAGATTCATTTAAAACTAGGATTCCACTTTAAAAGGCTTTCTCCACTGTTTGCCCCGGAGTAAGAAGTTGTTAGAGTTAAATCCCTCTCTCTCAGACGTACAGTATGTTACCAATGTCAATGGAAGCCACTGAGTCAAACAAGCCTCCCCCCTCTCACACTTGTGCTCCTGTCTGTTCTAAAGCCCGAGGGGTGGTCCACTCAAAGACATTCTAGAATCATCGCAACATTCCAGAACATTTCCACAATGAACTCACCTGAGGCAAGAAGGGGGGGGGGGGGGGGGGTTGGAGCCGTTTCTCCAGTATCCTGCTAACCTAAGCCTTTTGTTCCCACTCAACTAGACCAGGGAGGACCTGGTTGCGAGGGCTTGGGTTCGTTCGTGTGTGTGTGTGTGTGTGTGTGTGTGTGTGTGTGGGTGTGGTACAGGAACCGGAGTCACCCTAGAGAGAGAGGCCAGGCAAGCTTAGCCCACGGCCCCCTTCCATCCACCACCACCACCCAGCCTTAAGCTCTCCACCTGGCCCTCTCCCAGGCCGGAGGTGCTGAAAAGTTGGGTAGGATTAGATGGCCAGAGAGATGGAGGAGAGGGAGGGAGGGAGGGAGGGAGGGAGGGAGAGAGAGAGTGGAGGTGACAGACTGGCAACCGTGTTGACTGAGCACCAGTGTTCTGGGCCTGGAGCCGGCACAGAGAGGGCTTTCATGGGCCTACATCTTTCCCAGCGGCAGGCTCTCCTTCAGGGCAGCGAACAATAGTGCACCCCCGGTACCTGAGCCGCGGCCCGGAGCTTAGAACAGAGAGTGCAGATGACCACATGTATGGCCTCTCTCTCTCTCCCTCTCTCTCTCTTGCTCTCGCTCTGTCTCTCTCTCTCTTGCTCTCTTTCTCTCTCTCTCTCTCTCTCTCTCTTTTTTATTAGAGATTTCAGGTTTCTACAGGCTCAAGTTGCTGTAATGGATTTGCGAGGACAGGATCTAGCAGATTCCCCCCACCCCCCCATAGAAGCAGTGGTTTCAGTTGTTCAGTTGTCACTGGAAGTAAGCTTCTTGAACTTCCTGGGCCTCTGTACTGACCGTTTGGCCTTCTCCACCGTTTCAGCTCTCCCAGACTTGAGGGGTAGCTTTTCCAAGATGGCTAGTTCCCTTCAGATGTACATCTGAGCTCTTTGCTGGCCACTATGTAATAGTGCGTAATTTGTTGTTTTATCTTGAACCGTTGTGCTTTTTGTGATTGAATAGGGAGACCCATTACCTTTAGTGGAAACCTATTTTTAAAAAAAAAAAAAACAATGGGACCCTTTGCCTATGGCTGCAAAGCAATGCCAAACTATCACTTAGCCGTTGGGTGGTGTTTCTGTTTTTACTTCTGTTCTTTGCCCGTTGAGTTGACTTGCGGTTCTCCGCTAACAGAATCTTAACTCTGGACCAGTTATAGCCCTGAGATGGGCTGATTCTGGCGGAGCCACAACATATCGTTACCGTGCCGATCTGTCTGGGTCTACTCATGTTGACGTGCTGGAAGACCTATTACCCTTCAGTGGAGACCTATTACCCTTTAGTGGAGACCTATTACCCTTTAGTGGAGACCTATCCTTAAGAAAAGGATGATTCCATGGGGTCCTCTGCCTATGGCTGCTAAGTGATGGCAGACTATTACTGATCCATTTCCATGTCTGACTGTGCTCAGCCACTATGTAGTTTCACTGTTGGTTTGGTTTGGTTTTGTTTTGTTTTGCTTCACTCATTCCACTACATACAGTTTTCCACTAACAGAAAATAACTCCAGGTTAGTTTGATCATAATGACATACCTGTAACATACTCTTACCTGCTCTGTCGTGGCGTTCTGTATGGGTCTGCTTATGTTGCCTGAATAAGTGTTTTTTTTTTCACCTTATACTAAATAATATATAATTATGGTCAAATGATTATAATCATATATTTATATTTATAAATAAAGATTCATTTCCAACTCCTTCCAGAAGATGCCACTACTACTGTGGCAGACATTTGCCTGTTGCTCAGGGACCGTGAGTGGATCGGTCTGTGTTTGTTTACAGGGGCAATAGCCTAATCTGAGGAGTAATAAGCACAAGTGTTGACTGTTTATCTTCTAAGAGAAGAACAGGGGCAAACACCTAATCTGAGGAGTAATACGCACAAGTGTTGACTGTTTATCTTCTAAGAGAAGAACAGGGGCAAAACCCTAACCTGAGGAGTAATAAGCACAAGTGTTGACTGTTTCAGTCTTGTCTGTTTACACGTCTTCATCCTCCACGTTGAAAACTCCATGACACTCTGCAGCGGTGTGACGTCAGAGCGCTATACATGTCAAATGGAGGGCATGCACAGGTCTGTCTTGGGAGTCTTTTTTTTTTTTTTCCTTTTCTTTTCTTTTTTCTCCTTTTCTTTTCTTTTTTTTTCTTTTTTCTTCCCCCCCCCCCCCAATCTTGGGTTGGCTGGCGTGCCAAGAACCAAAGGTGGAAAAAAGAAAAGGTAGCAAAGCCAAACCCTTCTCTGGAGCTCCCAGCAGCCCCTTCACCGGAGTCACGCCACCTCACCTCACGTCCCTCTTCTGGATTGTACATCATCACTTGGATCCTTCCTTCCTTCTTTTTTTAATATCATTTCTTTTCTTCTTCTTTTTTTTTTTTTTTTTAAAGCCCTTTGGTCCCTGTTTTGCTTTTAAAGCGGTTAATTACAGAGGCAATCACAAGCGGCTTTGCCCTTGGGGGTCCAACGGGAGGGAGGTTCTATTCCTCGCAGATCTTGACATGTCCTAAACGCCAGCGAGACAGAAAGTGGCGGGGCAGCTTCACAGGAAGGCGTATAATTATGTGTTTAAGTGTTGCTCAACTCCACCGAATCAAGGCTGTGAATCTGGGACAGGAGCTTAGGAAACACCCGCATCACAGGGGGGGGGGGGGGGGGGGCTTTTATTTACACGTATACACTCTGTACACAGATTAAGATGGTTGATGACTAACCTGAATAATAATTGTTGTACCAGAGGAAGACTGTAAGCTGTATTTGTGTGAGAGCAGTGGTTAGGGGAGTGATGGTGTCTGTGAGTGCTCCAGTGCTGTCTGTCTGTCTGTCTGCATGCCTGTCTGTCTGCCTGTCATGAAGAGATGGAGCAGACAGAAGAGAAGCTCATGACTAACTGCGTCCAGGTGTGTGTCTGTCTCCCACAGACACACACACACACGCACATCCATGTCCAGATGTTCCTCTCTCATACACACACTAGTTCTCAACTACACACATACACACAGATGCATATAAATGCATGAGAAATCCACGTCCAGGTGTCTGAGGGAGTGAAAGGGAGCAAGAGACACACATTTACTCACTCACTCACTCACTTACTCGCATGCACACGCACACACACACACACACATATGAGAAATCACTCTCTATCTCTTCCCCCAGTGCTCTGGAACTCACACTATGAATCCATGTTCGAATGTCTGTCACGCAAACACACACACACACACACACACAAGCGATCACACAGAAATGGGAAATCCATGTCCAAATCTCTCTCTCTCTGTCTTTCTCACACGCACACACAGGCACACACACACACACACTTGAGGACCTAGCAGAAAGCATCAGGCCAAAAGCAGGAGCAGGATTAATAGGAGGTAAATGGATCCCACTTGGCTTTTTTAAAGAGCACTGCACGAAGCGATTACAAGCCCGCAGCCATCATTAAAGCCTGCAGCCATCATTAAAGCCAGCACTCAGTTGTTGTTGGCTGGGGAGGTAGCCCCCAATTACACAGATACCCATCTCCCTCCCTCACTCACTCCCTCTCTCTCTCCCAGATAAATAAATATGCCGTACACAAGAGGCAGATTCTTCAGCTATCACACAACAGCACATTAAGGCAACATTACAACAACTAAAAAAAAACAACTACAAAAACTGAAGTAAAACAACTTCAAACTCTCATTGTTAAGTCAGCTGAAGTAAAACAACTTCAAACTCTCATTGTTAAGTCAACTGAAGTAAAACAACTTCAAACTCTCATTGTTAAGCTGTTTTATTTTTATACCACCACTATGGCACTAACCTTTATAAGAAAGTTGCACTGGGTCACATAGAAATGCCTTTGAGCTTTTGTGTGTGTGTGTGTGTGTGTGTGTGTGTGTGTGTGTGTGTGTGTGAGAGTGTGTTTGTGTGAGTTTGAGTGTGTGTGTGCGCGTGCGTGCGTGTGTGTGTGTGTGTGTGTGTGTGTGTGTGTGTGTGTGTGTGTGTGTGAGTGAGTGAGAGAGTGTGTTTGTGTGAGTTTGAGTGTGTGTGTGTGTGTGTGTGTGTGTGTGTGTGTGTGTGTGTGTG
>NC_045160.1:24073302-24078302 GCF_900700415.2 Clupea harengus
AGCAGAAGAATACACACCGCTTTAAAGATACCTAACTAAATTGCCAGATTGAAACTCACTGCGCCGTACATACTTCATACTGGCCACAGTGGGTTTCTGTGAGTATCAGTTTAATGGACTTCCTGTGAAAACATTTGGTAAATTAATTTTCTATGTATATCTATGTATTTTACCAGGGAAGTTAATGTTTTCTGTTTCATATCGACCAATAATAAAAGAGAATATATGTTGATGAAAATGTGTTGATGGTGAAATTCTTTGTTTTTCTAAGCCTTTTTATGTATCCCTGGGACCTAAGTGACTCAAACAGTGCAAAGTGTTGGAGCATACAGACTCACGGAAATCAACAACGTGTGTTTTTGAGACTTTAATTACAAATAATTTGAAACTCCACATGAATTTCAGAAATGCTGTAAGTGCACATCAACAAGAGCAAACAAAAAAAAAAAAAGTGAACAAGGTGGATAATTAACAAGATCGTTATCTACATTACAAAAATATTACCAATCTAATAATTATTTTTCTTCAAACTATTTTACAGTATCTACAACACAAAACAGTTGTATATCATATACAGGTGCAGGGGTTCCCGTGGGACACTACAGGTCAGACACTCAAGGGCTTTGACTCAAAGGGGCCATTTTGTTTTTAATCGACTCAAGATCATTTAGCACAACTTTACATACGAGACGACCACATGAAACGCTGCTTTTGGTTCTCAATGCACGATCGATACGAAGATAACACAAGTCTTTATTCTTGTGGCCAATCACAAGAAGAGAAAGAGCAGAGAGAGAGAGAGAGAGAGAGAGAGAGAGAGGTGGACACATGTGCAAGGTCACCCAAACATGAAAAGGGGTGGGGGTGGGGGGGGGGGCAGAGAGAAGCTTTGTAGCCATTTCCTCCTTCAGTTCAGCACGCAAAACGAGGTGGCGGCCCAGATGTTTCAACAAGCGATCCCGTGACGTGCGTGCGTTGTCTTGGCGACCCCGCCCGGGCCCCTTATCTCCACAGGTGACTCCTAACATTTAGCGTCACGTCATCGTGTTTTTGTTTTGTTTTTTTTTGCCGGCAGTTTCTTCAATTGAGCTCTGTGCCTTAAGTGATTCCGTTTGCATTTTATTTACATGATGGGTGACGGTGCGGCCGGTCACCTGCCATTGGTGGATGTGACGACCCTTCTTTTTTTTTCTTTTTTTTTTGAATGTGTGTGTGTGTGTGTGTGTGAGTGAGAGAGAGAGAGAGCTTGCCTAATCTGAAATGGGATCTCGGTCGTGCCAACATACTTCACGAGGATGTACGCAAGCCAGAGTGAGCAGGGGCCATCCTGGAAAACAAGAGAGAAAGGGGAACATAATGAGACACACGAGGCTAGGGAGAGTCAGGTGGACACTTTGAAGTCGGACGCACTGGGAAATCATCGGATAATTGAGTCCAACGCTTCTTTACTGTACCTGCTGAGTCAAAACACTTTAGCTAACGCTGGAAAATTTCTCACAAAAGTTTTTTTTATGAATGAAACAGACTGGCCATGAAGATCAACACGGACTAGACCGTGAGTAACCTGAATCTGAAGTCTACAAAAAGTGAGCCGTCGTTGGCGTCTGGAGTTCTTCCTCCTCGTCCTGGCGCGATGGTTTTCAGGTTGACTGGCTCCACCCCCCCCCCCCCCCCGCTGTAGCTCTGCAGGCTAATTCATTTTCAGGGACTCGCACCTGTCATCACCCGTGACTCCTGGCAAACCCACCTCCCACATGATAAATGTGCTTCAAGCATTTCATTAAAAAGTTTTCTTTCTTTTCTTTTTCTTGAAATGTCACCCTCTCAATGTGTTTTGTTGTGTTCGAGCAGCACACACACACACACACACATACACACACACACACACACACACAAAAATGGCAACTGCTCCATAATTTCCACACGAGGTGATTTAGTGCAGTTGGGAGAGACCTTGAAGTCTTCAAAGGGAAACGGGGGCTTATTGCTTTCATGTAGGAGGTTCCAGTGCAGACAGGCCCTTTGTGTGCCGAAGCGCTGTGTTTGCACGTCCTCTCCTCTTCCTGACTGCAAAGCCACAGTTGTTTGTGGATCGCTTATTGGCTTTTTTAACACTATGGCACACCCTTTTAAAGCAACCCCCTCACACACACACACACACACACACACACACACACACACACACACACACACACACACACACACACACACACACACACACACACACACTTCATCATGAGTAATTGCACCGGCGAGGAGAGCAATGAGCGAGGCCCCTGTGTTAAACACAACACGAGGCTGCCCAGCGAGATGCCTGTTTCTGTTTCTGTCAGGCCCACTGTAGGGTGGAGGTAAACAGCATGGTGGAATTGCTGGAATTTCTGCAGGATTAAAGAGGCTTTTCTGAGTCTTCAAAAAGCGATTCTAATTAATCACCCGTGTATAATGCAGTCACAGAGAAATGTTATTCCTCTGGCTTATGAACCCAGCGAAGCACTGCACGGCTACAGTGGCCCCTCCGTCACGAGCACTCCTCACGTAGTAGCCTGATCGTCGGCCATGTGTCTGTTGACTTGTTTACTCCATAGCCATATGTAAACAAAGCATTCCAAAGCACTTTTTAAAAGCACTTTAAATTATCTTATGAAGTAGAGATTTTTTTTCAGTGTCAGGGACACAGTTTAGTTCGGAGATTAAATATGAATGGAACCCAAAGCTTGTTTCCATTGGACTTAGACTGGATCATTTAGATACCACAAGCTGTCTCTCAAGAGGCTGTGTACTGCAGGATATTATACAGCACCAGAAAAGTAGGTGTTCAAAAAGGGTTTTTGATATTGTGCTCATAATGAGAACCTTTTAAAATAACTAATGGCTCTTCAGCCACAACAAACCTCGGTTCTCAGCAGCAGCATCCTTGAAGTAGAACCTACAATGGTTCCCTTCTAAGGTCAAGATGACAAATCTTTAAGACCTCTTAAGTTCCTCACCTCCATTGATGAGGAGATCCACTACTGCTGTGACAGAGAGGAGCAGTCAGCAGCACCACCTCCCTCCCTCTGCTCCTGCTCCTGTAGGTTCAGCCTCCCTCTCCTCTCCTCCTCCTCTTCCTCAACTTCTTCTTCCTCCTCCTCTCTTTGCCCCTCAAGCCTCTCCTCCTCTGCGGAAGCTGTGTTCCTCTTCCTCGACTCACAGTGGAGGCCCTGTGCAAGGGGCCACACCTCAGGACGCCCTTCCAGATCCGTGAGGCTGCTCCCCGCCGACTGGTTGGCGTGTCTGGGAAGAGGGAGAGAGGGAGAGAGAGAGGAGGAGAGAGGGAGAGAGGAGGAGAGAGAGGGAGAGAGAGGAAGAGAGAGAGGAGGGACACTGGGTCATAAATCTAAGAGGAAATGATGGGGATTGATCGTACAGCTCGAGGGCAGAGGTGCTGCTGGGACTGGCCTGCTCTCTCCCACAGCATGACTCACCACACCACACCTGGAGCTGGCCACAGACCACAGAACACAGCACACAGAGCACAGTCCACAGACCGCAGAACACAGACCACAGAACACAGCACACAGAACACAGACCACAGAACACAGACCACACACCACAGAACACTGTCCACAGAACACAGCACACAGCACACAGAGCACAGTCCGCAGAACACAGAACACAGACCACAGAACACAGCACACAGTCCACACACCACAGAACACTGTCCACAGAACACAGCACACAGCACACAGAGCACAGTCCACAGACCACAGACCACAGTCCACAGACCACAGTCCACAGTCCACACACCACAGAACACTGTCCACAGAACACAGACCACAGACCGCAGAACACAGAACACAGACCACAGAACACAGCACACAGTCCACACACCACAGAACACTGTCCACAGAACACAGCACACAGCACACAGAGCACAGTCCACAGACCACAGTCCACAGTCCACAGACCACAGAACACAGCACACAGTCCACACACCACAGAACACTGTCCACAGAACACAGTC
The DNA here is from genome assembly GCF_900700415.2 of Clupea harengus. Lineage (NCBI taxonomy): Eukaryota > Metazoa > Chordata > Actinopteri > Clupeiformes > Clupeidae > Clupea > Clupea harengus. Next base: position 24,077,309 of record NC_045160.1, read on the forward strand.
CACAGAACACAGACCACAGACCACAGACCACAGTCCACAGACCACAGTCCACAGACCACAGAACACAGTCCACAGAACACAGTCCATAGAACACAGACCACAGAACACAGAACACAGAACACAAAACACAGACCACAGAACACAGACCACAGACCACAGTCCACAGAACACAGAACACAGACCACAGAACACAGAACACAGACCACAGAACACAGACTCGCACGCTTCTGACCCGCATTATAAACACACTTTGAGCCTCTCAAGATCAAAGAAGTCAAATAATGAAAAAAAGTAGTCTTAGTGGCAAATAAGCCACTAACAGGGTCTTTTAACATTTAATTTGTAATAGAAATAAAACTAGTTCTTCAGCAACGGGTATCCTGGTTCTGCATAACATCATCGTGCCTCAAAACATTATAAACATATACTTTAAGACAGGGGAAAAAAATAGGAACAAAAAAGAAATACTAATAAAAATGTAGTCTTAGTGGCAGATAAGCAGAGGAGTGTGTGAAGATCCTTTAAGTGACTTGACACAGGTGCTGGATAAAGAGTCGAGCGGGCCTTGCCAAGGACATCTCTTTGACAGACGCTGTGGTCGAAACTATGAGCTTAAAGCCCTTGACAGTGCTGCGGATATTTGATTGAGTCTGCCAAAAATAACCGGCACACCCAGAAACCAAGTCCTCCTCTGCAATGCCTGGTGAATAACGCTGCCAGGCTTTTGAAGAGGCAGCTGCCACCATATTTCTTCCCCACTATCAGAACACCAAAGGCCCGCCGGCCGGAGCACAAAGGCGGTCACGGCCGCTGTTTTTGATATTGTAGCCTTCTGCGGCTGCGTGCCAAGAGATGGCGTCAAGGTTCTTTGAGCCCGAGCTGTTCTCCGGTTCTTCGGTTCTGTGCTTACCCGTCGTTGAGGCTTTCACGGGACTGGAACGGGCTGGAGTCCCCGCTGCGGCCCAGACTACAGGTGTCCTCACAGCACAGAGAC
>NC_045160.1:24080802-24108302 GCF_900700415.2 Clupea harengus
ACACACATGTCAACCACACCCCCATAGCCTTGGGCAGGGAGTTTCTGCTTTTTCCCAGGCTGCTGTGGCCCACTAGTATACGAACACACAGGCTGGTCTGCAGTGGACAAGGTACTCAGAGGTGACGATTAGACAGAGCTGAAATGGGCACTGGACTCTTATCTGGCCAACATGGAATAATGCTTTCATGGTTAAGAACTGAAAGAACAAAGCAATACTTTTGTCCAATGATACGCTAATCACACACGCACAGAAAATAATACGTTCTTCCAAGTTTTTGTCGGCTTAAATACAGTTGCCCACACGGCTCTGGAAAGGTTGTACCCTCTAAGTTAAGGGTGATGTTGTGCTAGTGTTTTCAGCACAAGTGCTAACAGTTAGATTAGACGGACAAAAGACTCTCAGAGACAGAGCAGTATAACAAAGACATAGTATATACTCAGCCCCGTGGCCATATCTTCATTCATAAACTTAATATTTTAATAATGGCTAGCCAAAGAACACTTCAAACGGCAGCTGCGAAGTTCAGTCATGGGTTGTGTGAATGCTAGCGGTCTGAACACACACAATGAAGAAACGACTGCTGCTCTATTGAAAAACAATATTGTGACAATTAACTTCGGCACAAAAAGCCCTATCGCACTACTAACATGTCTCTGTTTGAAGAGAGACAAGGAGAGAGAAGTGTGTTTGAATGGGACCTTCATTTTCTTGTTTGCTTTTAAGCCACATTAATCATAAAGCAAATTGGGGTTTGGCCTTTTTCAAACGCGAGAGCTGCTTTTGTCAGGCAGGGTAAACATTACTTTAGCTGTGAGGAGGGGTGGCGGTGAAGTCCTGCCAAAGCTGCTGATGGATAAAGGCATTTGTGTGTGCAAGCATCTGAGCACAGCTACAAAATGCACTTCGGAACAAATGTCTTTAAAACTGAGCTCTAACCATATTTGAGTTGAACAGGCAGAGCAGCGTTTGTTCCTTGTCTTTTCCCTCTTCAAATACGAGGAGTGGGAAGCGGGGCGAGGCGAGGAAGTGAGTGTTTCCAGGAGTGGAAAGGTAATATTATGTGTGCGGACCGACTCTGGAGCCATAACTCTGAGCTGAAATGGCAGCAGTGTTCCCTCGGAGGAGAGCATTAAGCCCCCATCCTGATCATATCCTTCCACACCGCCGTGCTATGACAGAATCGACTTAACAGATGTGAGCGAGAGAAGATACACCAGAGCCAGAGACTCAAGAGGGAGGGAGAGGGGGAGAGGGGGAGAGGGGGAGAGAGAGAGAGAGAGGGAGGGAGAGAGGGAAAGGGGGACAGAGAAGGAGAGAGAGAGAGAGAGGGAGGGAGAGAGGGAAAGGGGGAGAGAGAAGGAGAGAGAGAGAGGGAGGGAGAGAGAGGGAGGGAGAGAGGGAAAGGGGGAGAGAGAAGGAGAGAGAGAGAGAGGGAGGGAGAGAGAGGGAGAGAATGAGAGGGAGGGAGACGGAGAGAGAGAGAAAACAGCAGAGAAAGAGAGCAGGAGAAGGAGAGACATAAAAAGAAAGGGAGAGGAGGAGAAATAACAACGGAGAAATATTCACATGCCCAGAAACAGTTTTAACATTTTCATAAACAATTTTTATAAACATTAGGAACTCTTAAGAGCAAGATTAAAGGGACAGTGGGGTGGTTGTGGCATGGGAGAGAAATGGGCTGGGGTTTGCATGCTAACTAGCTAGCCCCAGTCCTTCCTCTCTCACAATACCCCTTTGTACCTCAAGAGGCGCTAGTGAATCAATGTAGCAAAAACAGCTACAGCTCAAAATCTTAATTATTTAAATCAAACCTACAGGGTCTGTTTGCCTCGACTAAGTTAATGTATATTCATCATCATATAAAAAACAATTGATGTTGATGGAGACAGTAATGGTACCCTAGCTATCTTACAATCTTTTAAATGTTTTAATGCTACATGTATACTTCAGGCTCCACCCCCTTGGCCAAACTTTTTATTCACTTCGCAAAGGGTGACGAGGTAGCGTTAGGGGTGTACAAACGTGGTAATACACTGCCCCCTTGGGGTGGGGAGTATGAAATAATTTAGCTTGCTAGCTGACAGCTAGTCAGGCCCTATACAGCCCCTTTAAACCGTTATGTCTTAACACCAGCAAATCTTCCCCTGCTATAAACCTTGACAACACACTCACTCACACACTCATACACACATACACACACACACAGGCACACATACATACATGCACACACACACACACACACACACACACACACACACACATACACGCACATATACACACACACAAATACACACACACACAAACGCACCTATACACACACACAAATACACACACACACCCACACACACACACACACACACGCACATATACACACACACACAGGCACGCACACAGGCACGCACACACGCACACGCACACGCACACACACACACACACACACACACACCACCTCTCGGTGCTCCCCTCTCTCTCTTATCTGCCCTGCACAGCTGCAGTAAACACAGACAAAGGGCTGCCCACTGAAAAGATCTCACCTGCTGATCTTATCGCCACACACTGCTCCATGTGCCAACAGACGGCCTCTTTTCAGAGCAGCGCTTTATGCTTTATCTGTGGGCCTGCCTGACTCAAAGCCACGGCCCTTGTGCTTGATGGAGCGAGAGAGATGAAGAGGGAGGGAGAGAGGGAAAGAGGGAGGGAAAGAGGGAGGGAAAGAGGGAGGAGAGAGAGTTGGAGAGAGAGAAAAAGTAGGAGAAATAGAGAGCGAAAGAAAGAAAGAAAGAAAGAAAGGGAGAAAAAACTAGAGAGAGAGAGAGAGGTCAACAGTGTCTGTGCTAGGGAGCCTGGCATTCCGGTCAGTGAAACTAATGGTAAATCCATCTCAGCACAGCCGTTCACACACACACACTCACACACACTCGTGCACACTCACTCTCTCGTTCCGTGTGAACTAACAATGCCTTGGCAGGGGCTGGCGGCTCTAGTTTTTTTGGCAAAGCTGCATGTTGTTGTTGTCGTCGTTGTTGTTGTTGTTGTTGTTGTTGTCATCCCTTGCTCAGAGTTTGCCAGGATGGCTATAAATGTTTTCTCTCTCTTAGTTCAGGGTTGACCACAATGATTTTATATGAAACATGGCGAAGGTTGAAAAAAGTTATTCACTTTAAAGTTTCACTTTAGTTTCCCACACAGTACTCCGGACCTGACTTATGTTTGTCTTGCCATGATATAAATAAACACTCTTTGAATACACTATAGCCATCAACACACACACACACACACACACACACACACAAACGAAAAGATGAGGTTGAAATCAATTACTCTGTTATTTCGTGAGTAGCTCTCTCGGGAGGTAATATGTTCGCTTCCTTACATATTAAAAACCCCAGCTGGCATCCTCTTAAGGACACATCCAGCTGTGACAACCCATCTGTCTTCCTGAATCCCCAGCAGTAACCTGAATGTAAGGACACATGACTTCCACAGATGTGCAGAGAGGAATGCAGCCGTACTCACTGGCTAGACCCACAGCGAGCGAGCAAGCATGCTGTTTTCCACCCATCTAAAACTATTCGCAGATGATCGCAAAGTGTCATGATATCAACGGCCAGGTCGTGAAATTATCATTAATCCACAAGCCTGGAGACTGCTTTAGGATGGAAACACACACACACACAAACACACACACACACACACACACACACACACACACACACACACATTCTTTCACTCTACTTGTGTCTCTCTCACACAATGTCTCTCAAACACACTCACAGAAGAGGTTGGAGGGGGACAAAAAGGTGTGTGATTCAAGTTAAGTGTGTGAAGTATGTTGTTTCGGTTGACACAGAACTGAAGCACAGGCCCTTACGCGCACACGCGCGCACACACACACACACACGCACGCACGCACACACACACACACACACACACACACACACACACACGCACGCACGCACGCATACACACACACACACACACACACGCGCACACACACACACGCACACACACGCTAGGCATTAATGTTGCAGTTGGCATTCATAAACCCCCTTCTGGTGTCACCCCAAAAAGGGGGACACATTCAGATTTACAGCCTCTCCCTGAAAAACCCCCTTCTGTCATGCCACACTGGGAGGGGGGAGGGGGTCATGCCACACTGGGGTACTCGGAGAAGTCCTCACAAAACAGTTTTGTGATTTGTTGCGATGTGGGACCCTTTAGGAACCACAAGACCCAGTAATCTCACAGACTCAGACTCAGTTGTAGTCAGGTGGTGTCAGGGGCAGTAGTGTTGCTGAGTTTGACGAACCAAGGAGTAAATATAATATCGTTGAGGAAGGCACAGGATATAATGTTTCTGTTCTGTAGTGATATTCAAATGAAAGAAAATGCAATCGAATTATGTATTAATGATGTATCAGATGTATAAGGAGTTGTGTTTATTTGAAATATTATGTAATGATACATTTCACCAGTGCCCTCTGAAAACTCCTCTGCAAATCTGCGTGTCAGCGGCCCACAGCGTTACGTAAAGCCGGCCGCAAAGCTACCAGGAAGTGGGCAGGTTAGCCGCAAAGCTAACAGGAAGTGGGCTGGTTAGCCGCAAAGCTAACAGGAAGTGGGCAGGTTAGCCGCAAAGCTAACAGGAAGTGGGCAGGTAAGCCGCAAAGCTAACAGGAAGTGGGGAGGTTATGTAAAAACAGTCGGAGGTTCCCCTCACAAGACGCCGCTGCCGTCACTCCTGCTCCTGCTCCGGCTCCGGCTCCGGCTCCTCACACAGTAGTGTGAGACCTGGCCATCACCCTCACCTCCTCTCTCCACAAACACACTTTCATTCATTCCTGTCTGTCACCCTCCCCTCCTCTCTCTCTTACCCTCTCTCTCTTTCATTCGCCCCTTACTCTCTCTTTCTCTCTCGCTCCCTTTCTCCCTTCTCTCTCTCTTTCTGCCTACCTCATTCAATCAACCCCCACCCTTTCAATCTGTCTACCCCTTTTACTCACCCTCTCCCTCTCCCTCTCTCCCCTCTCTCTCTCTCCTTCTCCCTCTCTCTCTAATTTAACCTCCCCCACTCTGTCTACCTCTTTCACCACCGAACCCCCCCCGCCCCCGTCCTGTGTCCTGCCAAATTTTCCTCGGAAACAGCCCCTGGCTACCCAACTTGCAGGAAGTCGCACTCAATTACCAAAAGGGCATAAGCCCCCTCCTGCAGCAGGTATCCGAGCCCAGCTATCACGAGTCCAGCGCCCCACAGCTCAATATCTCTCCTTCCCAGCGGAGGCTTGCCATCACGAGGTCCGTACCCCACAGCACTCCGTCTCTCTCAATCCCAGCGGAGGCCTGCTATCACGAGCTCAGCGCCCCACAGCTCTGCAGTCCGCAAGCCAGACTGGGGGAGGCCAATCAGTTCAATCTGTGGCCAGCCAAGACCACAAGAGGCCCTGCTAGTGGAGGCTAACCTCACAGACACACCAAAACCAACAACATCTCAGCAACCTTCTAACAGCGTTGCACTATGGGCACTGAGGAAGCAGCTGGAAGAGGGACGATGGTGGTGGTGTAGGTAAACAACACAGCCAGACGAGGCCCATACGGCCACATGAGGATGGCTAATGCTAGTGAGGATGGCTAATGCTAGATGCCTAATGGCTAATGCTAGTGCGAACACATGAGGATGGCTAATGCTAGTGAGGATGGCTAATTAATGCTAGTGCTGCCTCATTAGGATGGCTAATGCTAGTGCGAACACATGAGGATGGCTAATGAGGATGGCTAGTTCTGCCTCGGGTCGAGCCAGAACAAACGCGCTGGCAGGCTCTGACTGCGATCCCTTCGCTCTGTGTCTTGGCTCGTAAAGAGGAGCATTTATGTGTCTGTAAAAGCTCAGCGGGGCCACGCCACTGCGTCCAGCTCAGAGGGAAAAACGTCCCGGCCTGCGCTGGCCTGCGCTGAGGCTCGTGGGTCTGCTGCAGCCAGTCGGGGGGGGGGGGCTGTTGTTTTTACTGGAGGGGGGGTGGGTTGGTGTTACTGCCTCACAATGTCTTAAAACGTAATCTTCTGGTAGTAAATGTAATGGTTTTCGGACAGGCCAGTGGGGGTTTGTGTATGAGTGTGTAAAGTGAGTTTCATATGTGTGTGCGTCCTACAGTGAGGCTCATATCGAGCAGTCTAAATGGGTGTGTGTGTGTGTGTGGGTGGGTGTGGGTATGTGTGTGTGTGTGTGTGTGTGTGTGTGTGTGTGTGTGTGTGTTTGTTTGTTATGTTTGTATGTGTGTGTGTGTGTGTGTTTGTTATGTGTGTGTGTGTTTGTTTGTTATGTGTGTATGTGTGTGTGTGTTTGTTTGTTATGTGTGTGTGTGTGTGTGTGTGTGTGTGTGTGTGTGTGTGTGTGCGCGTGTGTGTGTGTGTGTGCGTGTGTGTGTGTGTGTGTGTGTGTGTGTGTGCGTGTGTGTAAGACTTACAATGTGGTTCATAGGGAGGAGGGGGGTCTCCACACTGAATGCACTCCATGTCTAGGAACCCACTCAGTTTGGTCTTCCTGTAGAACCTGAAACACACATGGCACAGTGAGATAAGTGTGTGTGTGTGTGTGTGTGTGTGTGTGTGTGTGTGTGTGTGTGTGTGTGTGTGTCTCTCAGAGGAAAAAAGCAATTACTCAGTTTAACATTTTAACACACAGGCGTACAAATGTATCACAATGCATGAGGGTGGCATAAAGTCATGTTTTGTGTTGTCTTGCTTTTGTTCAGTGCCGGCTTAAATGACTCGGCCGATATACAATGGACATGCACACAATTATCTGATGCAAACTGTTCTAGTGCATAACCTAGACATCTTGAAACTCAATCCACTGACTGCACATTAAACGGCAACTGATTAGGCCACTTCTGCAGTTAAATTGGGCTCTTGTTTCAAACGTTTAGCCTAAGGATGCTAGGGGCTCTCTGTGACCTCTCTGTGACCTCTGTGTGGCTGTGTGTAGGGCACCCACCCTGGCAGGCAGTCTCCGCAGACGGCGTTGCTGGTGGCGGAGCAGTTGCCCGTCTGGAAGCGGTTGATGAGGGCACAGTCCAGGCAGATCTTGCACTTCTGCAGGCCGCGGTCCTCTTTGAAGCGGTTGGCCCTGCAGGGCACGCATTGGGCATCCTCTCCGTAACCAAAGCCACATTCCTGCAGGGATTAGCACAAGATACCCCACCACTCAGTCACGGAGAGCACACAGAGAGAGGGAGGGAGAGAGAGGGAGAGAGAGAGAGGGAGAGAGAGAGAGGCATGAAGAGAAGGAGGGGAAGGAAGAAAGGAGGGGGGAAGAGAGAAAGAGAGAGAGAGAGAGAGAAAAGAACAAATGAATGCATGAAGGAGAGAGAGAAGGTGGGAGGGAAACGACAGAGGGAGGGTAGGAGAGGAGGGGGGGGGGTCTGGGGCAGGGCTCTGAAGAGTGCCAGTGTGGACTAACAAGAGAGCTGTGTAAAAATAATGATCCCTGGTGTGTGTGTGTGTGTGTGCGTGTGTGTGTGTGTGTGTGTGTGTGTGTGAGTGAGTGCGAACAAAGGCTGGCCTTTTTCTCCAAGAGTCCATCTTACATCGCCAATAATCTCTCTGACTCCCGCGGGGTCAATGTGTCGCCTTCCGCTCAGCCCTCGCAGAGAAGGGGCTCCATTTGAATGAGAAAGGCCCGCCATGATGTCCATTATTGTTTCATTGCTAGTTTATTGCCCGGCTCTTTTCTGTGCGCCTCTCGCCGCCCCTCTTTCTTCCCGGCTAAGTCAGTCCAGCGCGGCTTTAAAGAGAGCCTAGTGTGCAGATGCAGAGGCTCAGCCACACAGGGGGTACGCTTTTGAGGAGCTTCAGAAGACGGACAGAAAGACTCTCTGTGAAAACCCCAACTGTTTTTTTTTTCTTACCTCAAGAATTTGTGCACTTTAAGATGTCCAAACACTCCCCAAATCGTCTGAGAAAATACGACAGGCTTCTTTGTCATATTTTAATTTGAACTGAAATACTGGCCTCATCTAAATACCTCAAGAGCTCTTTTGGTGAAGGATTAGTATGTTTGAATTCATATTGGAGCAACCTACAACGTTTTTTGCTTAATCTCTCGTGACCATGAGGCATTTCTGTCATACACACACCACATCTCCACTGCACATGCCAATGTGAAGAGAGGCAATAGTGCAGTATGGCACTGGCTGCTTCATTTAAGGTCAAAACAACAAAACGAACTCCTCAGCCAAAAATCCCTCACGCAATGCATCTTGGGTAGACAGTGCAAAGAGGTAGCCGTGATATCAAGTTCAGGCTCGCACTGAATCCCCTCCAATCCTCGAAAACAATGGAGGACACACCCCAACACCCAACGCATTGTTCCTCTGAACACAGAGACGTCTCCTTTAAAGAGAAGAACTCGTCCTCAGCGATGGCTCCGTCTCGGAGCAGGCTGGGATCGGTTTCCTCTCGCACCCACGTGGCCCACGGGCGAGGGGTTAAGCAACGCAAACCGGGAGGAAAATGAGACGCTGTTCTCAGCGTGTTTCAGGTGAGAAGAAAAAACAGACGGAAAAGATTCCGGAGCGCTGCAGCCTTTGTGTGCGAAATGGGATATGGCATTAGATATTAACAATGCTTGTCCATCAGCGATATGTAATCATACACTGACAACCAACTCTCCACCATTCCAGGACAACAGAAAATTTGTTGAACATGTTCCAAAAAGCGGGTACACCCTTGAGGGAGGCTCTTTCATGAGGTCTCCATTTCTGGAATTGATTCGACTCGATAATACCTCATTCCCCCTAAACACTAGAACGCAATACTGAAGCAGACAAGCAGAAGGAGGCCTTTTACCATAGAATAGAGTAAGAATTTGGGCAAAAACGCAGACTCTGGACATTTCATCAACCTTAACTTCCTGCGATCATAGACCGTATCCAAGAGAGAGACAGCGAGAGAGAGAGAGAGAGAGAGAGAGAGAGAGAGGGAGAGAAAGACAGAGACAGACAGAAAGAGTGAGACAGAGCGAGACAGAGTGAGACAGAGAGAACGCACTGAGGAATGACATCACTCAGTGTATTGTCTCCTGCAGCTGCTGCCGCCGGCGTCCCTGTGTGAACCCCGTTGCCACGGTGCATTCCGCCGGCGCAGAGATGGATTATGGGAGCTCAGATATCATTAGTCTGAAGGTCAGCTTCAAACGGGAAGCTTCTCTCCTCGCCTGGGTACTGTTTCACAGCCTGGGCACACAGACACACACACACACACACACACACACACACACACACACACAGAGCAGAATGTGGGCACTATAGGATTATGTGAGTTAAGATGCCATGATGAGAGCTGGTGTGTGAGTGCTTATGGTGCATACTGGAAAGAGAATACTGTATACGTGTGTGTGTGTGTGTGTGTGTGTGTGTGTGTGTGTGTGTGTGTGTGTGTGTGTGTGTGTGTGCATTAGGTCTGTGGGTAATACACTGTGTCCTAGGCTGTGTAAGTGTTCCAAGTTTTTGTGTGGTTAAGTAGGAGCTGGAGTGGCTGAGAAAGAAAGAAAAGAGGAAGAGACGGAGAAGAAAGAGAGAGAGAGCGTGAAAGGGAAAGAGAGAGAGAGAGAAAGAGGGAGACAGAGAGAGAGAGAGAGAAAGGGCGAGAGATTAAGTAGCCACCAGACAGAAGTGAGACATTCAAGGAGGCCAAGCCGAGTGCAGACATTATTTTGGTCAGTTTCTCAGAGGAGAGAAGAGGACAGGAGAGTGTGTGTGTGAGTGTGGTGGGGGGGGGGGGGGGGCATGGAGAGAGCTTAGAGAAGGAGAGGAAAAAACAGGAGAGGAGAGGAGAAACCAGGAGAGAAGAGGACAGGAGAGGAGAGGAGAGGAGAAAACCGGAGAGGAGTGGAGAAAACAGGAGAGGAGAGGACATGAGAGGAGAGGAGAAACCAGGAGAGAAGAGGACAGGAGAGGAGAAGAGAAAACAGGAGAGAAGAGGACAGGAGAGGAGAGGAGAAAACAGGAGAGGAGTGGAGAAAACAGGAGAGGAGAGGACATGAGAGGAAAAGAGGTAAATCAAGGTGGAGAAGAGAGCAGGAAAAGACAGCAACAGAGAACAGAGGAGAGGAGAAGAAAAGAAAGGAGAACACAGGAGAGGACAGGAGAGGAGAGAAGAAAGGAGAGGAGAACACAGGAGAGGACAGGAGAGGAGAAGAAAGGAGAGGAGAACACAGAAGATGAGAGGAGAGGAGAAGAAAGGAGAGGAGAACACAGAAGAAGAGAGGAGAGGAGATCAGAGAGAGAGAAGAGTGATAGCTGCTGCTGAGACGGGGCAAAGCCCAGAGCCAAGAGCTGAAGGACAACAATGAGCTGAGGAATAAAGGACAGAACAGAACCTGGGCATGGTGGAGGACAACAAAGACACGAGACAAAAAGGAGGAATGAGCACCTCTCAGCTGGAGAGCCATCTCACCACTCGGGGAGGAGGAGGAGGAGGAGGAGGAGGAGAGAAAACGAGATAAAAGGGTAGAGAGGATGAACTAAAGAAAGAAAGAAAGGAAGGAAAAAAAGATGAGGAGAAAAAGATTATCAAGTGCAGATAAGGAGAGAAGATAGCCAAAGATGGTTCTGGTGACTACAAGTGAAAGCACACACACACAACAAACACACACAACACACAACACACACACACACACACACACACACACACACACACACACACACACACTCACACACACACACATACATACACGCACACACACACATGTGTGACTCATCTTTCTCACACCCAATCATACTCACGCACAGCCACATGCTACATGCTAACTTACATTCTCTCCTTTTTCCCGTATGGACTTAAAAAAGGGGGAACCTTGATACTACTCCAAGGTTCTTACGTTGTTTTCTGACTAATAATGCTATAATGTTTTCTGACAAATATCACAAAATAGATTCCTTGGAGAAAGGGATAGGGCATGACATATAATAATTGTAAGGGCGTACTCTGTGACATACAAAAAAAAATTGAATTGAATTGAATTTAATTGAATTGAATTGAATTGAATTGAATACTGTGAATCCAGTCTCTTGGCCTCTGTGATTGTCTCTAAACGTCAGTCTTTGTTTGTTCTCCGAGAAGAAGCCCTAGCCGTTACAGTCTGCCTCAGCTGAATGTACTGCGTGGGGTTGGGGCAGGATAAGCACAAGCCTCTATCGGCGAACAGCGATCTCGTTGAGAGCAAGCTCAGACATCCAACGCAACTCCCCTTGTGTTTCCCCCCCCCCCGCCCCTTGTCCGATTTCCAGATCGAGTTTTAGTGGGAAAGCCAAGCATAACAGCACAGGGGAACGAGAGCATGGGGTGAGATAACACTTCGGCATGTTCAGACACACTCCTCCGTCTCCGAGATTAGTCGGGACTCCACACGACGGGGCAGCCATGCTTTTTGGAAAATGGACAGCGCTGGTGAGGAAGAAAGCTCAGGAGAATGATGGACGGTAAACGATAAGAGGGCAGATGACCTTGAGATCACCTTGAGATCGATCACCTTGAGATCACCCTGACTAAGACTTCTCATCAGAGAGACAGTCCCAGAGGACTGTTTTCATAGCATTTGTGTTCTGCCGCAGTAAACTCTATCCTGCTCCTACACCTCTCTGCCAGTGTGTTCTCGTTTGGCGTAGGCGTAGGCGTAGGCATCAGCTAAAGCAGGGTTTGGTGAGTGCCGCTAGTCGATAGCTCGTAGCCTAAAGCAGGGTTTGGTGAGTGCCGCTAGTCGATAGCTCGTAGGCTAAATCTCGGAGCTGGCTGGGGAGAGGGAGACTAATAAAAGCAGCGAGACCCAGACTGATTGTGGCGTCATGTCTGTTACCATCGACACATGCGGGAACCACACAGGCAGGGATCTGGTCCAGATTCGAAAGACTCTGGGATCATATCGGATCAGATGAGGGTCACTTCCGTTCCAACAGGGTTGTGTGTATGTGTGTGTGTGTGTGTGTGTGTGTGTGTGTGTGTGTGTGTGTGTGTGTGTGTGTGTGTGTGTGAGAGAGAGAGAGAGAGAGAACTACAGACAGTTATATGTGTGTCTGCAAACTCACACATTCCATTCATATCACTATATTCCTAGGAGTTCTTAGCAGATACTCACAGGATGAGTGAAGGCCTGTGCTTCCTGTTTCCAACGATTCAGCTATACAGAACGGCTCCATATACTTCAGCTATACAGAACGGCTCCATATACTTCAGCTATACAGAACGGCTCCATATACTTCAGCGATACGGAACGGCTCTATATACTTCAGCTATACAGAACGGCTCCATATACTTCAGCTATACAGAACCGCTCCATATACTTCAGCTTTACGGAATCTATACAGGCCTTAATGCCCTCAGTACGCTCATTCAGTATATCCCAACAGTTTGTTCTTATATTAAGGATTATTACAGATTTTCCTTACTTACACCGGTATCAGAGGCCAAGCTTTTTAATCCCAAAAAAAGTTATATAAAAATGTGAGATTGTCAGGTACAAAGGGATTATGTGCTGTTGTCATTTGAGATGCGTTTTCTTTTTTTCAAAGGTTTAGTCTTGCTAAATGACCCCTGGTAATGGTTTAAAGGATGTAGACTCTAGATCTTCTCTCATTCAATCTTACACACACACACACATACCCCCCACACACACACACACACACACACACACTGACACACACATTTACATCTGAATTACATTTAAACAAGATCCCAGGGCTGTTTTGTTTTCTGCTCAAGTTTATGAAAGCCCTTTGTGAGATAACCTTAATCTGCAAATCTGCGCTGAATCGAGGGAGAGAGTGAGTGATTTAAGACCCAGCCATAACACCCTGAGACAAGCAGGGTCATCACGCGCCTTTCCCTCGGAGACGAACGCCCTCTTCCAGGTCACCGTTCAACAATGCAACAGAGAGCTTCTCGGCACACCGCCATCGCACTCTCACCCAAACATAAATCAAACCTAACCACGTCAAGGCAATTATTACAGTCGCAATTACACATGGGTCTGTGTGTATGTGTGTGTGTGTGTGTGTGTGTGTGTGTGTACTCTCCAATCCAGTGCATGCCTAATTATTGCCCTCATGGGCTTCTTGACTTGTTTAGGGGTTGAGAAACACACACCGCACCACAACACATATTTGGGGAGTAAAATCATGGCTGGCTGTGTGAGTCAGAGCACAATGTATGTTCTAGCCTCTTCTTTTGCAGGAGTGTGGAGAGAGATACGGATTAGTCCAATCAGGCCTTCCTTTAAGACAAAGAAAATGCCACTGTCCACTGTCTAGTAAATATGTTTTTTCCCCTTAATTGTTGATAAGGGGGGAGGGGAGACTTTTGATCAGAAGAGGGGTTTTGACAGGCCACTGTGTAGGAAACAGACCCCCCTGCTGTTTCGCTGAAGTCTGATTTCTCTCCTGTTCTCTATCACTTTCTTCTCTTCTGATCTTTTCTCTTCTTCTCCTCTCTTTCACTCCCTGGTGTTGCTCGACACAAACACTTAAATGTTAAAGGAAGCCAATTATTGACCATGACTTTAGGCCTTTCAGCATTCATTGACCGAATGAACAAAAAAGAGAAAGCCAACCCCCCCCCCCCCCCCCCCCCGCCCCCCCGCCCCCCGTCAGATGCACTGGAGCGTCTCGTCCATAAGTGCGTCTAGTGTGTACTAAGATAAAAGGCAGCCTAAAGAGGCCTAATGGAAACCTGTGTGCTCGACACATGTTTGCCAGGTTTTAATGCACAGCACAGCACGGCGGCCTCCCCCCCTTTCCTCTAGCTCACCTGAACAACACGTATGGGGTCTTAATGGGCCGTGTGCTTTTGAAATCAGCCTCTGGAAAGTACCCTCGAAAGAGCACTATAGCCGGTGGCGGCCGGCGTAATAAAACGAACCCACGCATCCTCCTCCGGGCCTACCGCGGTGTCTTCCTCACTAGGGAGACAATATCATGAAAATGGAATTTAGAGGTGGAAACTGGGGGGGTTGGGGGGTTCATGTCGCCTCGCAGAGGGTCGGAGGGTGAAGGTTTAAGTGATCAAAGCGTGACCAGACTTCTGCGATTTCTGAGACTCAGCCAGTCTTTTTTCTGCTCGTGAAAGAAGGGAAGTCATAAATAATTAGCCCAGACAGACCGTTCTAAACATCGCTATCTATTGTGTTTGAGGAACAAAGGCGGGTTTTTTTTTCGGAGCTGTCTTTTTTGGCTCTCAAGTAGGTTTTATCTTGTTCTGGGAGGAAGTCACGAATATTTTTTTTCTTTTCTTTTTTGAATCCTAAAGCGTCGGCTCCAGATTTATTAGCCTGGAACCATTTTTTTCCCCTTTTGGCTGAGGGGATGTTGAGGGGGCTTGGAAATAAACAGAACATCAAACATTCCTACTGATCACTATCAGGTTTGAACTATTCCAGAGCCGTCTTGTTAACTGGGCTTTTGGTTTTAGGTTTTTTTTTTTAGTTTCTGTCTCGACGGAGTTCTGCTCCATCTGCTACATGCGTGTGAGGAATCAAAGGCAAACAAATAAGGGGGGGCGTGGAGAGAATCGCTCCAAACAAACAAAACAACACTAAATGTATCACAGAGTCACTGTGGGGGGAAAAAAAATCAACTGAGCCAAACAAACAGGCAACAACAACGATCTAATGCCACGGGGCACCGCGCAAGAGCCAGAGTCGGCTAAAATGGTGTTAACTGGCGTGTTTCTCTGCCAAGAACTGGAAGAGTGAAGAAAAGAGGAATAAACCAAACACATCAGAAACTCTGACAGAGGTAATACACTAAGGTTAATCATCCTATCTACAACACCGCTCGGCTCACGCAACAACATAGCGACACCACAATGTGAATAATTCACTTGTGTGGCGTTTCAGTGAAACTTTATTTCATCAAAGAACTGACAGAACTAAGGTCAGGGATTTTGTTAAGTATCTCTGGGCCTCGGGAGAGGTCTTCTGAAACCCGTTACGCTTGTTTTCATGTCATAAATGCGCTCATGTTTCTGTCGTGTACAGTAGTGTGGAGGAAAAGAGGAATGGCCGAACCTTAGACAGCTCTTCTCCGGCGTCACACTGCTTGCAGGGCATGCAGTTGCCGAAGCGGTCCTTGTACTCCTGTTCTCTGCATTCCCTTGTCTCCTCTGCCAGTACGGGAACCTGAGAGGGACATAACATCTGATCAACGATGGTGTTTGGGATTCCTGCGTTTCATCGCTGCGCAGAAGTCGGGACCCATTCCAGACGGCATGAAAGGACATACAGAACATGAGTACAGTGTGTGTAAGCACACATAACACACACATAACACACACACACACAGACACACACACACACCTCCACATGCACACACACACACACATAACACTCACTCAACATACAAACACACACACACGCACACCTCCACACACACACACATAACACACACTCAACACGCACACACACACACACACCTCCACACGCACACACACACACATAACACACACTCAACATACAAATACACACACACGCACACCTCCACACCTCCACACACACACACACACATAACACACACTCAACATACGCACACACACACATTACACACACTCAACATACGCACACACGCACACCTCAGAAGGGAGAGACAGTGTGCACATCCACCCCAAGCTGGGCTCAGGTGCTGGAATCAGGAATCAGGAGTCAGGAAGGGGAATGCAGAGGAATGTCCACTCCGAGTTTGTGCTTCCAAACAAATAGAAACTTTGTTAAAGCAACGATTTGACCCTGTTTTGCTTGATGAAGAGTATAAACGTTTTTTTGGGGGGGGGGGGGGGGGGTCAGGGGGGGGGGGCACAACTCCGATGTGTGGACATTCCTCTTTGTTGGTGTGGTGTGAGGCAGAGGGAACTCACCATGGAGGGGAGCAGGAGCAGGAGCAGCTTCAGGAGCGGGAGCCAGGTGTGTGCGTCGAGGGAGGCAGCCATCTGGAACGACCCCTCGCTGGCTTTGAATTAAACACACACTCAGTATCACACTGAGAAACTAAATAAAACTTTTCATTATTATTTTTATTAAACAAAAAAAAAACGTTCTTATGGTGCTTTAGGAAAGTATGAGGTTGATTTGTGTAGGGGTTCTGGGATAATTAAGGGATTGGCTAGCACAGACTAATTTGCTTCCAGATTTAGTGCTCCCTAATGCACTTGAAGAGGAATTGGATGTTTCCAATGAGAAGTAAGGATTAATATGGGAATATGAAAATGAAATATAAGAATTTTGTTCTTTTATAGACTTTGTTATCTACAGCACAATTTGTGTGGGACAAAGAATTAAAAATGTCATTAACAAATGTCTTGTTTCTTGAGATATATTGCCCAACAATGTGCTCTATTAAACCATTAATGGTGATATCTGCCCAAGTGATTACTTCTAAACGTGCATGTGCCCAATTGAACATGCCATTTATTCCGTGCAGGATTAACCCCGTTTCTCTCAGCGGTATTTCATGTATTATGAGACTGACTTCTGCTGGAAGTAGTGGCTATGTTCGAACCTTTCTCTCACTGAACATGTTAGTGCATCTACATGTCATTATTAGCTTACCACCTTGTTTAACTATACCATTACGCGCTCAGGGGACCTCTGCCTTGTCCATATCGTAATCTTTAAAGAGGCTGACGAACCCTTTCCATCTCAGCAGCCCAGATTAATTAAGCACATTTTACCAACAAAGCTTGTTGACACACGCACACACACACACAGTTCTCAAACTGCACTAGAAAATTGTCTGCATAATTTACTTGCGACGCACTAATGTAAGCCTATTCGTAAGGACATTTCGGATGCAAGGATGATGTGGAACTGTATGGCTTTTCCAGTTTGTTTAGTGCATACTTGTTGTCTGGGACCGGCACTTCAAAGGCAAAGTTAACGAGTTGATATTGTTCCTACATGCCTTCCTAGCAGTCATCGAGTCTTTGCGTTTAAATGCCAGTCGCTCTGTACCGCCATGCAGGATAAACTTAACTTAATAATGTTGCTCACTCACACTGGCTTGAATCAGCGTAACTGTTCAGTAGAAACCTAATGTTCAATATGCACAAATAATCAACTGTACCTAAAACTTTAAAATCCCCGACTAATGAAGAAACAGACACGAATTATTTTGCCTTCTGTGAATGTCTAATGCCGGCAACCCGTAAAAGAGCTGTATTCACCGGTGCTGTTTCAAATAATTATAAAATCTTATGTAGTTGCCACGCGAAAGAAGCCCGATCTAACTCCAAAAAGATAGAGCCCATAGAAACGTGTTTGGTGCAAAAGGACAAACAACTTATGCTTGAGATGTGCGGTATGAGAACTATTTTAGAGGAGTGTTTGTCAACTTAAAAACTGTGATTGAACCGCATAACTTTGCAGCATTAACTTTAACATTAACTTAAGAGCCGTGCATTTTCAGCAAGGACTAGCCTATTTCAAATCATTAAGTCATGACAACTGTCAAACTCAGGGACTATTGTACGGGTTCTTGTCTTACCGATTTGTTTTATAAGTCCGGACTTCTCCTCTCTTTTGACTCCTTTTCTAAATATAAACGTTTTTGTTTATCTTCAAAGTCCTCTTCTTTGTTTATTCCCGCATTGCCCCGCAGAGTCGTTTCACTTGCTGTCCGTCCAGTCAGTCGGTTTCTGCAGCTCTGGACAATCCCCAAAGATGAGGACAAAGTCAGCGCCGAGATCAAAGGGAGGGATGGCTGCGATCTCACGCTTGTAATCTGATCTACGATCAGCATGTAGGTCCCTACATCAAAGCGCAGTCAAGTTCACCAAACACTCTCTTCACAAAAAAACAGCTTACTCCAAAAAATATTACAGTGGTCTCAATGCATATTACTTATGCAGTGCGTTTTGCTGTAACATACGCGAGAGCTGCAGTCAAGTCCGGCGTTTGATGTTCATTGTTCCGTTCAACAGGAAAAAGATCCGCCTTACTTCCACCAATGCACAGCCCTCAGTGTTCCCCGGGCGGTTTGCTGCGTTTGTGAAGCCCGGTTAGTGAAACATTGGGGCCGCGGTTGAACGCCCGGCGCTTCCCTCGGAACAGCCTTTCATCTTTCAACCAGCAGCAGACGCCTCTATACGTCACTCCATGCCCCGGGATTGGATGAAACGGCTGTCTGCAACCTTGGAGAGAAACTTTGTTTCACAATTTGATCAGCGTTGAAGTCCTTAGTTACAAGTGTGATCTGAATGTGCCACAGTTTAGCATTGGAATACTTGTGGGCCTATTTTTAATAAATGTGTCAGACTATTATGCAGAATATAACTATTTACAAATGTTGCTGAAGTTGAAAAGAAATAAAAAAAAATGGTGTCAATGTATAACCATTTGTACGTAAGGAATACACACACACACACACACACACACACACACACACATGTACAAGATGCACAGTGTGCGTAGTAACGTATTAACGACGTATTTAGTAGTAGGCTATTTAATAACTATTTAATGGCTATTTATTGTAGTACTGAAACTGAGAACGTGAAAATTCATAAAGAGCATGTCCAGGCATGTCCAGGCTGGTAGCCTTGAATCGGTGGACTTACGCCCTGCGGGTAGACGAGTAATATTCTCGGTAGGTAGGGTATGGTAGGTGACAAGATCCGGTCTGCTAATTTAGACCAAACACTGAGAAATGCAACCAGCCTACATATAAAATTAACTTTGTGAACACGCACTGATTGAATCAAATTAATTTCAGAAAGCAAATAATCTACTGAGTCATTTAGGATAACAATTCAGTATGGCCAAAAAAAATACCGATATTGTTTGTTAAAACTCATATAGGCCATATAACAAACTGGATTTCAATGTGGAAAATTGACAGTTCCAGTTCCTCTATACCTCACATACACATTTGCTTTTGATACAGCGATACCTATCCTAAACGATTGGGCGATGTCGCCACCTAGCGGCTTATGGCAAAAATAGCTTATGTTTGCTTTGACAGTGCATGAGTTACAAGCCTTTGTGCAACAAAATCCAGTATGTGGTGCAGTAACCTCAGAAATATAGATATGTTGTTAGATTAAATAGATAGATTAGATTAGATTGATTTTTCTTCAACTATTGGCTCTGAGTTTCATAACATTTCATGTGGCACAGTTCCACCTTTTGCTCATGGACTAAAGAATGATAATGGCTACATTTGTGTAAATATTGGTAATTATACAACATTTTAAAATAGTGTTCATTACACCACTTTGTTGCAGTATTTTGTTGTTATTTATTCATAGTGAGCTTCAACAAAAATCTACAGCACTACAGTGGAGCCCAATACAACTTTAGTTCTCTGTGAATTAAATAATTATCTGTTTAAAAAAAACCATACTCTCAACATATGATATAATATCTTATCATATATGTATCAACATGATATGACAGGTCCTGGGTTCATGAGGCTCGCCGGCAATCTCCTCTGACACTGAAGGATGGCTCTTATGAGGTGTGTCCTCTGATACTGAAGGATGGCTCTTATGAGATGTGTCCTCTGATACTGAAGGATGGCTCTTATGAGATGTGTCCTCTGATACTGAAGGATGGCTCTTATGAGATCTGCCACTGAAGGATGGCTCTTATGAGGTGTCTCTTCTGACACTGGAGGATGGCTCTTATGAGGTGTCTCCTCTGATACTGAAGGATGGCTCTTATGAGGTGTGTCCTCTGATACTGGAGGATGGCTCTTATGAGCAGTGATCTCCTCTGACACTGGAGGATGGCTCTTATAAGATCTGACACTGGAGGATGGCTCTTATGAGGTGTCTCTTCTGACACTGGAGGATGGCTCTTATAAGATCTGCCACTGGAGGATGGCTCTTATGAGGTGTCTCCTCTGACACTGGAGGATGGCTCTTATGAGGTGTGTCTTCTGATACTGAAGGATGGCTCTTATAAGATGTGTCCTCTGATACTGAAGGATGGCTCTTATGAGATCTGCCACTGAAGGATGGCTCTTATGAGCTGTCTTGTGTGAGCATTGATCTTCTCTGACACTAAAGGATGTCTCTTATGAGCTGTCTTGTGTGAGCAGTGATCTCCTCTGACACTGAAGGGTGGCTCTTATAAGATGTATTTTGTGAGCAGTACTGGCAAAGGCCACAGACAATAATTCCTGTTATGTACTTTGCCAGTAGACATAGCTGACTTACACGCAAGCCATATGGTTGCACTGAATCAGTCTATATGTACTATAAACTAAGCATGCTATTGAAGGAGGCAAATGGGGAGACAAAGTAAGACATTTCATTTGATGTATTACCCTGAGTTATCTGTATGTTATTGGTGTGTTAAATCATCCTTGTGTTAATTACCGCTGTATTATTAAATTCTAATTTACTTCATATAGTATAGTAGATTTGTACAGTGTGCAGTGCAGTGTTTTACCTATCTCATTGTGTGTGTTTATGTACGTTATGTGTATTTTTTTTGTCATTTGTGAATTGCTGCTGCCACACTGAAGTTTCCCATATGGTATGAATAAAGTACTCTATCTATCTATCTATCTATCTATCTATCTATCTATCTATCTATCTATCTATCTATCGATCGATCTATCTATATATCTATTATAACACAGAGGAACTGCTGCATATGTCTAATGTTCTGTGGTCACTAACTGCTACATTCCCTCTGGATACTTACACCTGATGACTAGCTCATTCATGACTGACCTTTGAACTTGCAATCATCATGAGCAAATGTATGTGGGCAAGGGTATGAATAAACACATCAGTTTTTTTTACCCTTTGTAAAAGACTGTATATTTATTATCACGGGTTAAAAACACATTTCAACAATAAAAGTACCAGAAACTTTGATTAGGCACAATTGAACGATAATAACGTGATCTATGTTGTTTTTCCCCTCAATGTAATAAACTATTACTTTAGATCTCTAGTTCTTAGGCATCCTTAGAAATTGCCTGGACCCATTGCTCATAAATGCTGAGGAGAAGACAGCGAATCTGGCTTTGGTATTTCCCTCGGGCTCTCCTGAGACTTCCCTCAAAGCCCTCAACTCCGTCTCCAAGGTTTCATGGACCAGCTCAAGAGCCGAGATGTCCCTCACGGATTCACCACGGTTCCCTCGCCAACCGTCACGGTGTAATTCCTCTGTAAACAACTTAGTATGAATCAAAGTGACAGTGAAAGACGGGATGTTTTGTTCTAACCAATTTCCCGATAAGCTACAACATAAAAATATTGGGGGTACAGAGTATTGGGTCACAGCCAATCGCATGGAAACTAATAGAGAATATGTTTTTAAAATATGCGCTGTTTAAAATACACATTAACTAAACACAATGCGTATGTGTGATCATGACAGTGGACGGGGGTGTTGTGTGCGCATAACTCTACTCGGCTGCAGCTTTAAGACAGCATGCATGCCGCGATGATGCCCGCAGTCCTGAACTTGTTCTGAGGTGCTGAGAACGCGTCAATTCATCAATCATAATTACATTTTTGACCTGTTAGACTCAAGCAGGCTTTACACTCAACGCACATTTCACGTTTGAAGCTCCCGGAAGCACAGGCTCTACTCTAATACCAAGGGGTGTCGCATGATCCACAAGGTGGGAAGGGGGAGCAAGGAGAACGGCCCGCACTTTGGCAGAGGGATGCCGCGCCAGAGACGCAGGCAACGGTGAGACCATCGCTATCGATTTACTGCGGCAGCTGATGTTACAGTCTGTTCTACAATGCATGACCGGCTGTGATTATGGGGTGTTTAAGACGAAACATTCACAAATTCATGCCAGACTTGCGTGCATTTGTATTTGTAAGCTGTTGATTAGCTTGGAATACATAAATTAAACTGTAAACAGTGTGTAAAAAAAAACAACAACAACAACAGCCCTGCACACAGTGAATCGTGCATGTTGCCCTCTAGAAAACTGAAGTGATTAGACAACGGTAAAGAGCTGGAAATCCTTGACTGAGGTTAGATGATGTCATTGTCCAACGTTGCACTTCCTACTGC
The DNA here is from genome assembly GCF_900700415.2 of Clupea harengus. NCBI lineage: Eukaryota > Metazoa > Chordata > Actinopteri > Clupeiformes > Clupeidae > Clupea > Clupea harengus. The sequence goes on from NC_045160.1 coordinate 24,102,833, forward strand.
ACCACACGAAGAATGACTACACAAATAAAGCATAGGTGATTTCCCATAGCCGACAGCCTGATTTAACAATAACGACTAGACTATCAAAGGAGTTAGGTAAACAGGCTATGGAACAGAGAGGAGAAATTAATAGACTAGCCTAAATGTAAAAATATTTTCTCGATCTAGAGGTAGGCTATATAGTCTCAAAATGAAGAATAATTATCCTAATAATCAGATGGCTTAATGTAAGTAACAGCCTATGCCCTATTTTAACCGAGTTTACCCTCAGTGAGTATAAAATAATTATTAGTGTTTTGTGCAGTGGGCAGGTGCAAGTGCAGGCGCGACTACTGTAGGCTGGGACATGTGGTAGCCCACTGCATCATGCATATTTGATACAATCGCCTACAACTACCGACATTCATTGCGGTTCCTTAGCCTACCATTCGCTCAGGAGCCGCAGTGAATAGGCTACCTCATATGATATAGATACATTAGACGCAAAATAGCCTTTGAAGGAATTACCACGAGGGAAAACAGCAATGTAACGGCTAACATGTATTCTATTTTTATCACTTACAGGAACAGGCAAATCATCTGAATCACCGCTGGCTGGACTTCTTTCAGAGGAGTGCCAAAAAACACATGACTGAATATACAGCGGATAACTTACAAAGCCGCAGCAGTACATTGTGGGAGGCGGGTCTTGGAGGAAAATACTTTCAAATAAAGCCTATTACAGCAGTACCATGGGCTGATTCTCGTAGATCCGAAGGAGTTGAATAACAAAACAAACACAAATGAAGAGGAACAGGACCCGGTAGCATTCTAGCAGATAACGGTTTGCATGGTGCACTAGACAGCTGATTTTTCGGGTGGAGAGTGCCTGCGTTTTATGCAGTTGAAACCACACGAATGAATGCTGTACTTGGATACATAGGGAGATAGCGGCTGAGGAGCCATGGCAGCCAGTGGAGATCTTTGGTAAGTTTAAATAAGTTCATATGGAATCCATTTTGAAGTACGAATTTGCAGCCTGAATCTTCATAAGCTTTTGCTAATGGACTGTCACCAGAACCGTGTTGAGGTCACCAGCCGGTTATTAGTATGAAATGTTGGTGTGAAACGAACGTCAAATAACGGCAACGTGTAGTCACACCACACATCATCACTGACGCTGAAATCTTTTGTCACTCAGCAACTCTCTTGAAGTCTTTATGTGTGACAGCTCTGAAACATCTGTGATTTCGTAAACGACCAAATTGTCTTCTCTTAAAATGACACTGTAGTCTGAATGATTAGTGAAATGTATATGTGCTGTGTAAATTCAGAAAAACGATTAGATGGTTTTCGGGTGACAGTCGTGCAGTTTTCATGAACCCTATCCCCAGAAAGCCCCGCCCTTCTTTGAAGTACGCCGTGAAGGTCCGGCTACTTTTGGGGTGTCCCGCTAAGGGACAGCGTTTCTCTCGGCTGCCCATTGTTTTTTAACGGTGATGCACTAAGCACTACAACTGATTCATAGCTTCATTCGTCTCCAATGGCGTGGGCCTGGATTACCAACTAGACATCACCATACATCATAAGATAAGTGCAGCACCTTGTAGGTAATTGGTGTCTGGCATCCATTTGACACGATGCGTTCGGTTCAAATGGCCTATTGCTTTCGCAGTATACCGCTAACTATGAGACAATTCGGCTGTCTGCGTTTTGTTTTGCGCAGCACTTTTGGGATTTCCTCTTTGGCAGAGGCTGGTAGCCAAAATGCCAAAGTGGCACAACTGCGCTAAAAGATGAACCACATCACTGAAAGTATGAATTTAGTTCCGCAAATAAAGGGTTAAGAGGAGAATGTTGACATAGAAACAATGCTGATACTGTTTATAACATTTAGTGTGTCTGTGTGTATTAGTAGCAGTGTGTAGCTGTAACGCAGCATCCTGAAGCATGTAAACAAATGCACACAAATTACGCAAATAAGATGACTAACACTGATTATGAGAAACGGAGTCTTTTTACCATGCAGTTAGAAGTACATTATTGCTGTGTGTCCAGAAGCATTCTTAATTTTCTGACGACAAAACCAATATGGTGCACCTGTAGCAGTCCTATATATTGTCTCAAACTGAGGTAGAGGGTATAATGTTGCAACCTGAAAAAGATGTGTTGCGATGTGTTCCTATGCAAAAGATTGTGCAGGATAAGGTGAGGAATATAGACTTCTGTGCAGAATTGACCTGTACCAGAAAAGAGATTATTGTAATATAATAACAATATAATTACAATAATTGCAATATTTACAAAAAGGAATGCAATATGTATAATAATAGAATTAAAACAGCACATAGCATAAGCATATGCCATTTTACATGTTCAGTAGTGCATTTTTTGTCCGTGACACAATCCACAACTTCAGTTTCGCACAGAACATCAGCTCTCTACTCACAGCTGTTTTTGTGTGTGTGTGTATGTTTTTCAGGTTGCCACGGGTGACAGTATGTCACGAGTACCTGGGCAGCAGGGTCTTCCGAGTGCCTGGGGCCACAGCCGTGGGCCACATCAAGGAGCTGGTCACCGAGGAGACGGGCCTGCCTGTGTCGGAGCAGCGCCTGCTGCAGGACGGGCGGCCGGTAGGTGACGCCTAAACCCGAGCCGCCAGCATGGAGGAAGTGGGGCAGTTGGGGGGGGGGGGGTCAGAGGTCAACGTGATTTACATTCACATTCACACAGGCATTTATTGATTTAGCAGATGCTTTTATCCACAGCGACTTACATTACAGATACGCACTTTCATTAGGGTGTACGTTCCCTGGGTATTGAACCCATGACGTTGGTAGCGTTTACAGTCTGCTCTACCAGGCAGCGCTACAGGACTGGAAGAACAGGAATCAGTGGCAGCCAATATGGCAGAGGAGGCTTGTTTTGTTTTGTTTTGTATCAAATCTTTTCTGCAGGCTCTGTCTTTCTCCCCTTCTCCGTGGTCTATTAGTTCTGTCTGTTGTGACACTGGAGCAAAAAGCTTGTTTTTTGGAGACTGAACACAAGCTATCACTGATGCCCAGCTAAACCTTTTGTAGGCTTATTGGGCTGCATAATCGGCCATAACAAAGTGATTTAGAGGCTGTGTGGCAGCCGGGCCTGGGTAAAATGTTGCCCATTGTGTGGTTATTTGCAGCCTGGCCAAGGGTGAGAACTCATGACAGGCAAGTCTGCGCTGTTCAGCACTCTGTTTGCTGCTGTGGGTCAGCCGACTTTGTTTTCTTCCCATCACATGTCTTCAAACACAGCCAGCCTAATAGAGAATGAGGGGTGACAAACTGGCCTGATACCTCCAGCTCTCTGACGTCTGAATTCAAACACACTCTGCCATATAGAGAATGAGGGGTGATTAACTGGCCCGATACCTCCAGCTCTCTGACGTCTGAATTCAAACACAGCCAGCCTAATAGAGAATGAGGGGTGACAAACTGGCCCGATACCTCCAGCTCTCTGACGTTTGTCTTCAAACACAGTCTCCCTAATAGAGAATAGGGGTGACAAACTGGCCTGATACCTCCAGCTCTCTGACGTCTGAATTCAAACACACTTTGCCTTATAGAGAATGAGGGGTGACAAACTGGCCCGATACCTCCAGCTCTCTGACGTGTGTCTGAATTAGCTTATTTCAAGAAGTTGGAGACTTAACTTGATCTGTATTTTACAGTTGTAAAGCACAGCAAGGCCTAGTGAAGTGTTCTCCTGTTCCTCGTTTGCCTAATACAGAGGAGAAAGAGACCAATCTTCAACCCTCTGTTGTTGTTTTTTAACGAGCTTCATGCAGAGGTGGCCAACACAGAGGCAGGGACACATTATTTGACTGCTGTAAAGTAGTGGAGTGGTGATGAAGGCCTAATAATGAAATGTGTGATTTGTGTTTCAGTATCATTCACAAAAGAGAATAAAGATTATAACACAGTTAATGGGAATAATGTCTTATATGAGAATAATGTCTTATATGGGAACAGTGAAGCTGTAAGCACAAGCTCTCACTGCTAGTCAGAAACAAACAAACTGCCACTGGCTCTAATGGCGTATGTGTGTAGTTATGCCTTGGAATCGAGGTTATTTTAGAAGACTGCCTTTTATTTTCACGGAAAATCCATACCGCAGGCTTAGAAGAAATAGCGGAGAACAAACTGTGTGATGAGAAGGATAATTGCACATTCGACCAATTTCTGCTTTATCACAGTGTCAGTTGGGTTGGATCAATGAACCCTGTTTTAATTGAGTGGGCTTTCAAATGGTGAACTGCTATATGATCTGAAAGATGTGAAATGGAGGCCATTTGGGCTTAGTGCTACACATGTGCACTGTCATCTGTTAAGTAGCTTCTTCAACCCCGCGCTCTCCCCATAGATAACTTCTTTTTGGGGCTGTAGATTGGATGTCTAATCCAGGCAGTGAAAGGAAGTCCACAATCCAGAGTTGTTTTAATGTTTTTTTTTTTATTATGATTATTATTATTATTATTATTTGAGCATTTTCATTGTGATTCAATCCAGTGCGATTCCCCTGCTGCTAAGAAAGACAATAATACAAAATAAATAATAAATGCATTTTGGAGTGCAGACTCCACTACACTGTCATCTTTGTCCTACTATGACTTTGAGTCTACTTCTCAATGTGTTCAGACAGATTTATGTACCATTTGAAGCATTCTAGAAGCATTGAAGCATTCTAGAAGACATTGTCTAAGGTCAGACAGACTCCGCGAGGTGTTTGCTCATAGATGTGAACGTCACTAACTCATAACAGGCTCTTAGCTGCGAGCTTGTCTACAGCTGTTTGACCACAATATTGTCACTGGCATAGTGACTCGTGTCCTGACAAAGCCCTCTTTGAGATGTGTGTGCTGTTCTTTTGTTGCTGTGAAGGAGAAGGAGGGAACGAGCGTGTGGTGATTCAGAAGCAGACTAGTTGCCAAGGCTGGGTCTTTAGTTTTCTAGTAGAAAGACGTATTCTTTTTTTTCTTTCATTCTTCATTTTTATGGTCTACAGTGGGGTTATTTTTTAAACATTATTTGCAACATTCCTGCAGTCTTTAGGAAATAATGGGTATCTGTGAGCGAGAAAAATTAGGATTAGGATAAAGGTGGAGCAGTGAAGGTTTAAAACCCAAAGTAGGGATAGTATAATGAAACGACAGAACGTGTTTTTAATGATCAGCCGAATCAATGAGCCTGCAGTCAATTCCTCAGGATGAAACAGGACCCAGGGAGCCAGACACACTCCTGCCATTCTTCTTCTTCTCATAACATTACTGTTAGCGTTAGCGACGGCCACAGCTGAGTCATGGCCGTTTATTTGGTGTGTTTACCCCATGGGTGGGCTGCTGTTCCCCTCACTGACCCTTGTGGATGGTGTCTGTGTGTGTCTGAAGCTGGTGTGTGTGTATGTGTGTGTGTGTGTGTGTGTGTGTGTGTGTGTGTGTGTGCGGGGGTTGGGAGGG
>NC_045160.1:24118302-24223302 GCF_900700415.2 Clupea harengus
CGCCTCGGACGAGTACGCAAGGTAAGATGTGCACACCATAACACTGAGGTAGAGTACCCAAGGTAAGATGTGCCCACTATAAGACTAAGGTAGTACCCAAGGTAAGGTGTGCACACTATAAGACTGAGATAGTACCCAAGGTAAGATGTGCCCACTATAACACTGAGGTAGAGTACCCAAGGTAGGATGTGCACACTATAACACTGAATTGTCTATGTAGTTGTTTAGGTAATGTTTGTGTTCCAAGGTGCACAACAGTTAAAGGTATAGTCCTCGATCGTGGTGAAAGGTTGTTTACATTTTAGCTCAACAGCCGAATCAAATATACCCCTCTCTTCCATGTTCTTCAAGCAATGTTGGCTGGAATAGTGTATACAATGAAGCAATGTTTTTCTAGAAAGGCATACACACTAGAAAAAGGCATACACACATGCACATTCATTTTTGATAATAAATGATCATACTGCACCCTGCATGGTCACCACAGATTAAAATGTCTTCTATCTTGTTAAGTTGCTCTGGAGTGACACAGCCCAGCTTTGTCCAGTAGTTGAAAATGATTAGTATAATTACCGAATTGGTTTTGTCTGAATTCTTGTTCCCAGTGTTGTAGATACTTATCGGCAAAAATAAAAGCTTATCTATGATATGAATTTCTCAATTCTTAAAAAAAACAGACCCAGATGCCTGTGTCATATAAAATATATGGGCAGGCAGAATGGCATCATAACAATACAATAACTTCACATTTTTTACTAAACTTTTCCCTCTGAACCAAAGTGTGAAAATGAAAGTGAATCTAATATATTAGCGTACCCTTCACCAGGTGTCTGTACCCTGGCCTGGAGGGAAGGTTTGTGTTGGAGAGCATCCACCCCCGGGTGATGGACAGGCTCTGGGAAGCAGCCAGAAGCAGAGGTAAATATTCCTTCATTTGTCTCCCTCTTTGTAGTTTTCGGTGTGCGTCTCAAAACTAATAATTCCACATTTTGCACAATGTACATTCCATTTCGACCTCTAATATTGGGGCATAAATGTGACTGCGCACATTTATGAAGGAAATAACAGTCCTATAACACTCATAATAACAGTCATATAACACTGGAGACATTTATGAAAGCATACCAAACCTTTGTGTTTGGTGATGTGCGCACACCCACACACACACACACACACACACACACACATGTACACACACTCTTATGCATACACACGTTCACACGCACACAAACACATAGACACACAGACACCCACACACACACACACACACACACACATACACGCGTACACACACACACAGACACATAGACAACCACACACACACACATGTAAACACACCCTTAAGCATACACACACACACACACACACACACAGAGACACAAAGACACACACACACACACACAGCTCTTCCTCCAATAGAGAATTAAGCTGAGTGCTGCACTCTGAGCCTCTGCAGTTAATTTATGCCAGAGAGAGCAGGCAGATCAAGCAGATGAGCCAGTTCAGCGTTTCACCAGCCTTAAGCCACTACCTCACCAGAACCTCCCTCCTTCTTCATCTTCCCTTTCTTCTTCTTCTCTTTCTTCTCCATCTTCTTCTTCTTCTTCTTTTTCTTTTTCTTCTTCTTCTTCTCCATCTTCTTCTTTTTCTTCTTCTCCATCTTCTTCTTTTTCTTCTTCTTCTTCTTCTCCTTCTCCTTCTTTTTCTTCTTCTTCTTCTTCTTCTTCACGAGTATCAACTGTGCAAGACATCCCCCAAACCTGCTCCTGAATTTGGGCTATGGTCTGGGTCCAGCCTGCAATTCCGATAAAAAAAAAAAATAAGTTTTTGAGTTGTTGGACAGCCAAAGGTACTTGAGAGGAAAGGGCAGGCAGGACCATAGATATATATAAAGGCTAGATGTCTCGTCCAACGGAGTCGAACGTCCGCACATGGCGGCCATCTTGCCCCAGGCAGCTCGCTCACCCATAACATTGTGTTGGTAGTGGTATGTACTTTTTAAATAAGCATAACTTGCTCAATTTTCAACCGATTTTTAAATGGTTTGGTTTCTTACAAACGTTATTAACGTGGTTATACTTCGGGATGCTTTTTGGATATTTTTAAGAAAATAACATAATTATTCATAAGTATGCAGTGTCATAACTACATCTCTGACGTTTATAACAAACCAACCCGTTTAAAACACTGCATACTTATGAATAATTATGTTATTTTCTTAAAAATATCCAAAAAGCATCCCGAAGTATAACCACGTTAATAACGTTTGTAAGAAACCAAACCATTTAAAAATCGGTTAAAAATTGAGCAAGTTATGCTTATTTAAAAAGTACATACCACTACCAACACAATGTTATGGGTGAGCGAGCTGCCTGGGGCAAGATGGCCGCCATGTGCGGACGTTCGACTCCGTTGGCTGGCAACGCGGACGAGACATCTAGCCTTTATATATATCTATGGGCAGGACAGCCAGACACAGCGAGGTACTCTGAACATTTACGTGCTTACTTTAAAAAGGACCTATTGTGCTGATTTAGGTTAAGTGTGTGAGCACATCCGTGTTTCCCTACGCTAAGTCCTTCATCCTAACTGACTAACTAACAAGACAATACACCACCATATACAAGACTAACAAGACAATACACCACAGTATAAAACTTCCTATGAGTTACATGTAAGCAAACGTAAGAGGGATGTGCACGAGCATTCTATAAATCATTACTGATACATCTAGGCATTTATACATTCATCTTTAAGCATCACTTTTAAAAATATATGTTTTATTTTTGGTTGTTTCCGCTCTGATTTTATTCTCTCTGATTTTGATCACTGATTTATTTCTGTTTTTACTTTTTTATGTGTTGATGTATCATTTTGATCTGTGCAGTTCAGCAGTTTCTGTGGGGCTGCTCAGGTAAGTGTGTTGAACGTGAGAACACTCTGGACTGGGTCTGGCGTGTATCTCGGCCGGATTCGGTTCAGAATCAGCTGCTGTGTGTGAGTGTGAACTCATCTTAGTGAGTGGGATCACTGACGTGTGTGTGTGTGTGTGTGGCAAATCAAATTCAACTGTAGGAAGAACAAAGTTGGGAAATCCTAACCCTAACAATTAAACCTTTTGAAGGTTTCAATCCTAATGTTTCTCTGACAGTATGATTCCTTATCTGTCTCAAAGACACATTCCTGATTGGAATGGAAGTGATCAACTCCCCATAGCATCCTCTTCAAAGTGTAAATATTCAAAGCTTTGTTTCTAGTTGCCTTGACATCTCTGCTATAAAAAACAATAGGAACATGACAGAAATGTGATGGTTTCCACTACAAATACCATTGCAGGCTAGTGTGTTTTGGGACCCATTCGATTAAGATTTATTGGTTTGTATAGGTTTCCATTACATATTTTGGCATACCAAACACAATTTTCACAGAGACCAACAGAGACCATTGCAGTGTTCTATTAAAATCCAATACAATTTCCATTATAACCACAACAAAACATTAGAATTTCTGTGATGTTTCCAAATTTTGTATTTTTAGCAGGGTTGCCCTATATTCAAATCCGATGTATCTGTATAAGAGTCATCACAGTCATTTAAATGCTTGTTCATCATTAAAATAATCAACAGTAGAGGAAAAAGCAAACTTCAAGTGAATGATGCTTTCACAACAACTCCTTCCTACTTGCAATGGAGTGTCCTCTCTTCTACATGAGAGAACTACGTGTTCCCTGAAGAAACATCCATTTCAATTTCTGCCCAAATTACGTTCTAAGTTAATATCAGCCATATGCTGTGACCCAAATAGCTCTTAAGGCTGCGGCCTGATTGAGTTACTGCGGTAGTTCACAGATTCTAATGGGAGACGCAAAAGACCAGCTGAATACTGCTCTCTGTCTCTACTGTTCTCTGCATTGCGTTGTTTTTTCCCTAAAGATGAATCTCATGATTGCGTCATTAAAAAATTAGTTCTCTTATTTTATTATTAAAAAAATTGTTCTCTTATTTGTCAGACATTTATTAGGGAGCATAGTGCTCCTGAGGTGTATGGTGACACTTTAGTTAGAACAAAGGCTGTTGGTCTTGAATTATGCACGTACAGTTCAAATGTGTGTGATTATTTTCCAAGATTGCGTGGACTGCATGCAGATTTGTGTGATTACGTTAACTCAAATCAAACATGAAATCTTGAAACAGTGACACCGAACTAGTCTATTTATACAGCTGTCTGTCATTGCATCAACACATTGCAATGACAGCAGTGGAACATAGCATTGCCATGGTTATCTCGCCTCACATAGCATAGTGTAATAATTAGCATTTCGTGGTTAGGAGTTAGTAAATAGTAATTAGTAAGTAATGAGTAATGTTCTCTTATCCGACACCCACCCCAAGAGTGTCTCTGCGTTTAGCCAGGGGTCTGTGTGAGGGTTAACTCCACCTGGTCTGAACACGGTTTAGCCAGGGGTCTGTGTGAGGGTTAACTCCACCTCCCTGAACACAGTTTAGCCAGGGGTCTGTGTGAGGGTTAACTCCACCTCCCTGAGCACAGTTTAGCCAGGGGTCTGTGTGAGGGTTAACTCCACCTCCCTGAACACAGTTTAGCCAGGGGTCTGTGTGAGGGTTAACTCCACCTCCCTGAGCACAGTTTAGCCAGGGGTCTGTGTGAGGGTTAACTCCACCTGGTCTGAACACAGACATGAGGGATATACAGCTTCTGGAGTTGGTCTCATTTGCAGTTTCTGACCTGATCTAAATTTGTAGAGGATCTTTTTGGAGCTTGTATGTGTGTGCTGCATGCACGTGTGTCTCACTGGTGATTGTAGTTGTGCAGTGAAGGTCTGGAGACTACCCAATGCCTGCCGTGTAACAACAATAGTATTGGCATATTGGTTTTGCTTTAAAATATTACCCTGGCGAATACATTATGTATATATCTATGTGCATTTGTAGATTGATAAATTACTGTGAGACTTGATTTAATTCTCTTAATGCATGTTTAACATTAGCAGAAGGACCCATTGCGTTATTGGGAACATTTCTCAGTAACGGCCCCCTAAAGGCTAAAGTCATGAAATATGTCTGTACAAGCTTATCGACCCAGGCTACCATGTTGTTTTATAACCCTCCTTTTATGAATATGGGGCAGATGGTAGAACAAGATTAACATGCAGCACTCTCCTACATTATTAACATGGGTCATAGCAGCTTAAGAGTTTTAAGCACTTTGAGCATTAATTACTGAGGACTAATGAATGATGACTCACTCTTAACATTCCTATTTTATTATTTATAATGAATAAAAGTTAGTACCACATCTTAAATCACCTAAATGTATATATATATATATATTTCTATATATAATATATATATATATAAATGTGTGTATATATATCTACATCTATATATATATAGATAGAAGCGACGACACATATATATATATATATATATAGATATGTATATATTTGTTATTTAAGAGACCTGTCACTGTAAAACACTAACATACTGTATATGTTTGTCTCTGTTTCACAGGGAGGCCGTGTACTCAGGTCCAAGTGCTTACGCCTGAACGATCAGCACGACTCATAAAAGAAATCCTGACAACGGCCTGGCCCTCCAGAGACTTCTCTGTTCCTTGGACCCCTGGAAATCAAGAGAAGAAACACCCAACGTGCGCCTGGCTTAAGATGATTTGGAAGCACCTTTACATTAACTTTGCAGATGACCTTAGTATGTTTGAAGATATGCCTTTGATCCCGAATGTGCCACTTGACGAAATGGGAGGTTCTTTAGAGCTGCTGCGTCTCAAAACTCCATCTCCCATAATTCTCATGAACGAGGAGGAGGGCCCTCTTCCTGAATGCCTTCTTGAGGTCATGAGAAAGACTGGCGGAGTCGTTTTGAAAAAACTGGATCCGTGCCTACAGCATCCACTGTTGAAAACCTACATACATCCTTCATCTCCCAGCTCACTACTACAGATCATGGACAGGTCGTCTACCCAGAGATTGACCAGTCAGGTGTCTTCCCTCACAGCGAAACAAAAGACAGCCTTGAGAAGTTTCTTAGCCGGACTGTCTGAGGTTACAGACAAAGAGAGGCGGATTATCCTGGAGCTGCCCATCTTTGAGCGAGTCGGGATGGCCATGACCAAAAGCAGCCGCACGTTCACCTCCCTGAGAGGGGCCAGAGCGATACACCACTCAGCCAAATACCCCTCAGATGTGAAGCTGTCAATCAACGTGGTGGACAGCAGCGATGAGGCTACCATCCGCCTGGTGAAGATGCTGAATGTAGAACAGGTGACGAGCACTGAATGCCTCAAGGTGATCGTCCAGGACTTCGAGAAGGGATTCTACACCAAAGAGGAAGTCAACAAAATCATGCAGTGGGCTCTGACTCACCTGTCTTTCCTGAAGAATGAAAACAAAGCAGTGATTGGCTGGCTGTCCTCCTTGAAGTTTATCCAAACCACCCCGACAGCAAAACCCGTCGCAGCCCCAGATCTCTTCGACCCCGAGCTCGAGATTCTTCAGGAACTGTTCTACATGGAGGAGAAGAGCAGGTTTCCCCCTAACACATACACCTCATCCCCCGATATCCTCCACTCCCTGAGGCAGCTGGGCCTGAAGAACGAAGTGCAGCTGACGGAGAAAGACGTTCTTCAGGTAGCTCAGAAAATCGAGGAACTGCAGGGGAAGAGCAAACCCGAGTGGGATCCCCTCCTGAGGAAAGCGACAACACTACTGACGATACTGAACAAACAGACCAAACTCGTAAAGTCCTCGGAGGCTCAGGCAGCCCTCCAGAAACTGAAATGGGTCCCCGTGTGTAAAGACAGACCTCTGAATTACCCTAAATCTCTCGCTTGGAGGGGAGATGCCTGTAGCATCGACTCCTTTTCAGAAATGGCTGATGTTTCTCATGCTGTGCTCGTAGGATCCTCTGTGGCTCTGGTGGAACGTACCTCCGCAGGCATGAAGAAAGCATTGAAGTTATCCATCGACCCCCAAGTTGATCAAGTGCTTCAGCACTTAAAAGCTGTGAATGACTGGCACAGATCTCAGGAATTCACAACAGACGACTGGTACCAGTTTCAGCAGATTTTGTGTGAGATTTATGACTTTATGCAAACACATTTAGAGGATGCAAGAGAAGCAATGAAGTCACTGCCTTTTGATTGGGTGTGGACAGGCAAAGCGTTCTCATCCCCTGGTCATACAGTGCTCAAGCCCCTCCGAGACCTTGACCTGCAGCCCTACCTATACTCGTTGCCAAAAACCATTGCAAAGTTTCACAAACTCTTCCAGTTCTGTGGCTCGGTAGAAGAAGTAGTCCCCAGTCATGTGTTTGAAGTGGTGAGAACAATCAGGGAGAGGTGTGAAGAGGACATGACGAAGCACGACAGCAGACATAACCTCCTTCTTATGATCAACATACTGCGCTGGCTGTACAATAGCCAAATATCAGTCGATGCCGACATGCACGTTCCCATCTTAAACTACAAAGAGCCGAGCAAGCTGGTCATGAAGCCTATTCATGAGTGCACCTACTGTGACATTAAGGTCGATGACTTGAATGATTTACTTGAGGACGGGTCGGAGCCCATTATCCTAGTGCATGATGATATCCCCATGAAGACTGCTGAATGGTTGAAAGTGCCATGCCTGAGCACCCGATTAATAAACCCTGAAAATCTTGGCTTTGAACAGTCTGGCCAAAGAGAGCCTCTCACGGTGAGAATAAAGAACATTCTAGAAGAGTATCCTTCCGTTTCAGACATTTTCAAGGAGCTTCTTCAGAATGCCGACGATGCAAACGCCACTGAGTGCAGCTTCCTGATTGACATGCGAAAGAATCTGGACATACGAGAGAACCTTCTAGACCCAGGCATGATCATCTGCCATGGCCCTGCACTGTGGTCGTTCAACAACTCTGTATTCTCAGACACTGACTTCCTGAACATCACCCGATTGGGCGGGTCAATGAAAAGGTGCGAGGCTGACAAGGTTGGCAAATTCGGCCTTGGGTTCAACTCAGTGTATCACGTGACCGACATACCCATTATTCTGAGCAGAGAATTCATGATCATGTTCGACCCTAACATCAACCACATCAGCAAACACATCCGAGACAAATCAAACCCTGGAATTAAAATCAACTGGAGCAAACAGCAAAAACGGCTGAGGAAGTTCCCTAATCAATTCAAACCTTTCATCAATGTCTTCAACTGTCTGCTTCCACTTTCTGAAGAATCTCCTTACAAATACAATGGCACCCTCTTCAGACTCCCTTTCAGGACAGAGCACGAAGCATCCCAGAGTGAAATCAGCGGGATCTACTACAACACCACAGACATATACTCACTTGTCGATGAGTTTAGCATCTGTGGCCACCGGCTTATCATCTTCACGCAACATGTTGGCACCATGGTTCTTAAGTATATGAAGTCTGAGGAATCAAATCCTGCTGCAGCACAGGACGTGGTGACCATCAACAAAAGCGTTTGGTCATCTAAGGCATCGTATGGGCCACTGAGCATTCTTAAGTCTGCAGCAAAGGTCATGAAGAAGGTGGCAAGTACCAACAGGGTTCCTGCAGACGTCCCTAAGTCTGGCTGCATCATAAGGATTGTGGTGGAGGAGTATCATAACGTGTTCAGGCGCATCGTTGATCTCCATTCTCCTCTGTTCAGAGGCTCCGAGGAAGATCCGTCCTCATACTTTGAGCTGGCAGCCAAGGGCATTCAAACCAGACGACTCACGGATGAAATGCCTCAGAAAGGGGTGGAGGTGTCGAGCTGGCTCATCTGTTCTGGCATGGATGTCACCGAAGCCCTGAAGTTCTCCCTGAGTGAAAGTGGCAGGCGGCTCGGGCTAGTGCCTTGTGGGGGTGTGGCAGTGTTGCTCACAGAGGAAGAGAATCGCAAATGGACAGTTAAGACGAGCCCAGCGCAGATCGGAGAGGTGTTCTGCTACTTACCTCTCCGCATTAAAACTGGCCTCCCAGTACACATCAATGGATGCTTTGCCGTCACATCCAACCGGAAGGAGATTTGGAAAACGGATACCAAAGGGCAGTGGAACTCCATCTTCATGAGACATGTGATTGTCAAAGCATACCTGGCAGCACTGAACATGCTACGCATCATGGCTGAAAATGGAGAGCTGCTCGATTACAATTACTACGCTACCTGGCCTGACCCTGGGGCTGTTCATGATGACTTCACACTGATTAGCCAGGGGGTGTATCAAGAAATCGCAAAAGGGGACGACAGTGACAGTGCCAAAGTCTTCTCGGATGGCAAAATGTGGGTGTCGATTAAGTACGTCAGGTTTCTTGATGACACTTTACTCAGCAGGCCTGACATCGGACCGGCTGCCTTCAAGATATTCCTGAAGTACCTGAAGAAGTGCGGCTCTCAAGACCTGTGTGCTGTGGAGTTGCCTGACTGGGTCAAAGAAGGCTTTGAGGATGCTGGGTGCAAGGGGAAGCTGATGGAGAACACCCTGACAGAGAAGCAGTTTTTCTCCGATGTGTTTTTCCCCCACATTGAAGACATCGACCAAGAGCTCCGAGACCCTCTAATGCATTACGTCCTAAACGACAAACTGGAGGAGTTTTCATCCCTACTCAGAGAGACGCCATGCATCCCATGCTGTGGTCCGTTTCAGAAGCTGGTTTTGCCATCTCGACTTATTCATCCAGAGGGTCGAGTAGCTAAGCTCTACGACGCACATGATGGACGCTTTCCAGAGGGAACAGCGAAGGACTACTTGAACCCTGTGTGCCTCGTGAAGCTGGTACAGCTTGGCATGGTGAAGGATGACCTGTCTTGGGAGGACATAGTAGAGCGTGCCGACTCTGTTCTCGCTCTAAATGAAAGTGATCACTTAGCTGCCTGTCAAAGGAGTAGCATCCTACTAAGCCTTGTCGACGAGAAGCTGAAAGCGATATATTCACGATCAAAGGAGCACCTGGAGAAGTTGAAAAACATCAAGTTCCTCCCTTTCTTGACTAAACCGGCTGGGTTTTCTCTGCCTTGGCACGGGAATAACTTTCCTCCGTCAACTATGTTTGCTGCCACAGAGCTATTCATCACAGACCACCAAGACACTGTCTGCTTGATGAAGCCAATTCTGAATGAGAACTCACCATCATTCAAAGGCTGTGGTCCGATCACACTGGCAGTGAAAGACTCCCTTGGACTCATTAAAAAGCCACCCATTGAACTGGTCATCAGTCAACTAAAAGAATTGTCAAAGTCCTTTGATGGGGTCACATTGTACCAAGAGAACATAACAAACGCCTGCTACAAGTATCTACATGAGGAGATGATGCAGGACAGCTCTGCAAAAGAAGAAATCATGAAGGAGTTGAAAACTTTCTGCTCGATACTGGTGGAGAACACCTATGTGGTTCCGTCAAAAGTAGCCTTCCAGCTGAACTTCGATGCTGCGCCATACCTTTATCAGCTGCCCAACAAGTACAGAAACAGCTGCCGTGAGCTCTTTGAGAACGTTGGAGTGCAGCCGAGTTTTACTGTTGAAAACTTTTCAGCAGTCCTTCAGCTGATAAAACAAGAGTGTGGGAGAGGACCTCTCACGGAAGATAACTTTCAGCTCTCCAGAAGAATCATCAGTGAGGGTATATGGGGCTTGATCAGAGACAAAAACCAAGAGTTCTGCCAAAGTACATATGGAGAGATCCTTCTACCTGATAGTCATATTACTCTTCAGCCATCAAAGTCCCTGTGCTACAATGACTGTCCCTGGATTAAAGTTAGGGATACGTCCGTGAAATATTGCCATGGTGACATTCCAAGAGAGGTGGCTGTGAAATTAGGAGCTGTTCCAAAAAGACACAAAGCTTTGGAAAGATATGCGTCTAACATTTGCTTTACTACCCTTGGAAGTGAGTTTGGACAGAAAGAGAAATTGACGAGCAGAATAAAAAGCATTCTTAATGCCTACCCATCAGAGAAGGAGATGTTGAAAGAGCTCTTACAGAATGCAGACGATGCCAAAGCAACACAGATTTACTTTGTGTTTGATCCGAGGACCCACCCGACTGACAGAATATTTGATGACAAATGGGTCCCAATGCAAGGGCCCGCACTTTGCGTTTACAACAACCAGCCATTTACTGAGGATGATGTCAGGGGAATTCAAAATCTGGGGAGAGGTACGAAGGAAGCCAATCCTGGCAAAACTGGACAGTATGGAATTGGCTTTAACTCCGTCTATCACATCACAGACTGTCCCTCGTTCATCTCAAACAATGACATTCTCTGCATCTTTGATCCCCATGCCAGATATGCACCTGGAGCCACGTCTGTCAGTCCCGGAAGAATGTTCCGAGATTTAGACTCTGACTTCAGATCTCAGTTCTCAGATGTCCTGGATCTGTACTTGGGAAATCACTTTAAGATGGAACGCTCCACTATGTTCCGGTTCCCCATCCGCTCGTCCGAGATGGCAAGAATCTCAGAGATCAGCTCCGTGCCTGCCTCGGATCGCATGGTGCAGAATCTCCTGGAAAAACTCAGGACCGACGGAGCAGAACTTCTCATGTTTCTGAACCACATGGAGAAGATATCCATCTGTGAAATAGAGAACGGCACAGGCGAGCTGAAAGTCCTGTACTCCGTGACAGCTAAAATCACAGACGGCGATCGACTGAAGCGAAAGCAGTTCCACGCTTCCGTGATAGACAGCGTGACGAAGAAAAAGCAGCTAAGCCAAATTCCTGTCCAGCAGATAACGTACTCGATGGACATAGAGGACTCCGACGGGAACCTAACCACTTGGCTGATCTGCAATCGATCTGGTTTCTCCAATATGGAGATCGTCTCAAAAAGTGTAGTGTCAGCCCACAAAAACGAAGACATAACTCTCTTTCCTCGTGGAGGCGTGGCAGCGTGCATCAGCCATAACTACAAGAAACCACACAGGGCCTTTTGTTTTCTTCCCCTCTCCCTGGAGACTGGCCTGCCGTTTCACGTCAATGGCCACTTTGCACTGGACTCTGCCAGACGAAATCTGTGGAGGGATGACAATGGCGTAGGGGTGAGGAGTGACTGGAACAACAACCTCATGACATCACTGATAGCACCGGCTTATGTAGAGCTGTTGATTCAGCTAAAAAGGCGATCCTTCCCTGGTCCTGATCCAACTATGACCATTCTACAGAGCATCCCGATCCATACTGTGAAAGACATCCTGAGAAAGTTCCTGTTTTTCTTTCCTGTGAACAGGGTTGACATCCAACCTGATTGGTACTGCCTCGTAAAAGCGATCTACAATTGTATTCATGCAGATCTGAAGAGACTGTTTCCTGTCGTCAGGGCACCCCACATTGACAACGCAGACATGCATTCGGCAGTGTTCGTCTGCTGGGTCAACACGTCAACGTCAAGTAAGGGCAGAGCGTTCTTTGACAATCTTCTTCAAGATGAGTTGCAGCACCTCAAGAATACAGAGTACAATGTCATGAGTCGTAAAAGTGTCGCAGACAATATCTACAGACTGAAGTCCATGCTTTTGGACGTTGGCTTCAATTTAGTCTACAGCTGTGATGAAACGGCAAGCCTGTATCTCTGCCTGGAGGATGCTGGGATTCCAGTGACCTACGTCACACCGGAGGATGTTCGTAATTTCCTGTTGACGTTCTCGTCCCCAGACACCTCTTGCCAGGTGGGAAAGCTCCCCTGTCGCTTACAGCAGTCCAACTTCAAGCTCTTTCACAGCCTAAAGCTCCTGGTGGATTACTGCTTCAAAGACGTGGAGGAGAATGACATCAGCATAGAGGGCCTTCCTCTGCTCATCACAATGGACAACATACTTCAAGTGTTCGATTCCAAACGACCAAAGTTTCTCACGCCACACCATGAACTAATCTCATCCAGGAAGGAGCTGTTCATGAACACACTGTACATGAGATATAGTAACATCCTGCACAAGGCGGGTGTAGCAAAGGCCTTTGATATCAACAGCTTCGCAGAGCTTCTAGGGTCTGTTCTTCCACGGGAATACCGAACCAAGATGGCTGTCCGATGGAAAGAAAACTATGCCAGTGAGTCATGGTTGAAAAGTATGTGGCACTTCATCAGTGAACACACAACCCAGAGAGAGGAGCAGACAGACATCAAGCCAAAATTCGAGACAGTCTTGGACATTCTCAAAGAGTGGGCCTTGTTACCAGGTATTAAGTTCATGGTATCAAGCAGCAAGCTGGTTGTGCCTGAGCACGATGTCTTGCTCCCCCTCAGTCTAATCTATGCAGCCATCTTTCCCAATGGTCAGAACGACAAAGTCTTTCACACACTAATGAGAGCAGGATGCATTCAACTTGCTGTGAACAAGATATGCGCCAAGGAGAACCCAATCTTGCCACTGTTGGCCCAACATTGTGCAAACATTGACAACCCTTGCAGCATCCTGCAGGCCCTGGAATACATGATCCAAACATCAGCTTTCAAAACAAGCAGCCTAACTGACAAAGACTTTGAGTCACTTTTGCTGTACTTCAACTGTAACTTGACCAACCTCTCCCAAGATGATGTGCAAAATCTAAAGTTACTGCCCTGCTACAAGGCAGTTAGTGGTCGATACCTAAGCATTGCAAACTTTGCGTCATGCTATGTTCTCACGACAACCATTCCCTCTGCTGACATGGATAAATGGGCCCACACCACATCTTCTGTCTTCCTGGTTGACAACATGCAGCTGAAAGAACTCTACAGTTTCCTTGGGTGCGACCCCAATTGATGATCTTGAGGTCTACCTTAAGCATCTTCTTCCCAAGTTTGAGATGTTAACCTATGATGCCAAAATCCACCACCTTGTTTACTTGAAGGAAATATTGCTAGCCATGGAGGAGCCATCTACAATCAAAGATCAGCTGTATGAAAAACTGGAGAGTCTGTCCTACATATATGACACTACGAACAGACTGAAGCCTGCCAAAGCGTTCTCCGATCAAACTGTGAAGGTCTTTGAAGTGATGCTCCCTGCCAAAGCATTCATACCCAACGATTTCTTCAAAAAGATTGAGCAAGTGTCCAAGCCAAAAAATGGGACCTCCTTTCTCACCTCCTGGATCACATTTCTGCGCAACATAGGTCTGAAATACAACGTGTCACAGGCACAGATTCTCCAGTTCGCAAAGGAGGTCAGCATCAAAGCCCCATCTGAAAATTGGACCAAGGAAAAGACACAGAGTATTGTTGATGTTCTCCTCAATCATATTATTAATGAGAGAACCGACCTTTTTGAAGACACTTTTCTCAAGGAGCTCTCCATGATTCCATTCCTATGTCCAGAGCGCGCGCCTGCAGAACTTGTTCGATTACACCCTCAGTTTCAAGAAATGAACAACACCCTTCCTTTGATTAGATTCAATGGGTCCCAAGTCAACCCTAAATTTAAACAAACAGACATCATCCACCTCCTCTGGACGTCTTGTCCAATTCTCCCCGAGAAAGCAACCCCAGCAAGTATCAAGGACCAAGAGGGCAGCTCTCTGGCAGCTCAGGAACAGCTTGACCTCGTTCTAACAGCACTAAGTGTAAACTTTGATCCTCCATTGGAGAAAGTCATAAGCAACTGCAAAAACATATGCAACATTTCCAATGTTGATGATGACACAGTGAAAACCAGAAATAAAGTTCTGAGGTGCACCTATGAATTCCTGAACGCAGACAAGAGAGACTTTCGTTATTTGCTAAGAGGAGTGAGTTTTGTCATGGTTGAAGAAGGTTGGAAGCTTCTTAAACCAGAAGAAGTTGTCATTAATTTAGAAAATGAGTCAGACTTCAAGCCATACCTGTACAAACTCCCTCTTGAACTTGGCACCTTTCATCAGCTTTTTAAAATGTTGGGCACTGAGGATGTTGTTTCAACTAAACAGTACATTGAGGTCCTCTCTCGGATATACAGAAATTCAGAGGGTAAGCGCCTTGACCCTAATGAAATGAGAACTGTGAAAAGGGCAGTGTCTGGGCTTTTCAAAAGTCTCCAGAATGATCCAGTTGAGATTCGCAAAGACCTGGACAGCCTCAGAGACTTTACGTTTTACCTACCTAGTCACGACGGCCGCCTCACAAAATCAAACACTTTGGTGTTCGATGATGCCCCGCACTACAAGAGCAGAATCCAGGGTAATGTTGGTGTTCAGATGCTCGTTGATTTGAGCCAGTGCTACCTGGGTAAAGATCACGCCTTTCACACTAAGATGATCATGCTGCTCCCACAAAAGCTGAGGCCCAGATTACTGAGCAGCATCTTGGAGGAGCAGTTAGACGAAGAGTCGCCCAAAATGTGCCAGTTTGGTGCCCACTGCTCTCTCCAGGGACGTCTTCAGCTCCTCCTCTCGTCCGAGCAGTTCATCACAGGACTGATTAGAATCATGAAGCATGAGAATGACAACGCGTACATGGTGAACGAGGAAAAAGCGATCAGGCTCTGCAAAGCTTTGTGCGAGGGGTTGAAGGTGTCCTGCTTCGAGAAACTGCAGACGACTCTGCGAGTCAAAGGAAGCAGTCCCATCCCGCACAGTCGCAGTGAAACTCTGGCCTTCCTGAAGAGGTACGGCACAGCTGTCATTCACCTCTACATACAACATTCAGACAGCAAAGATATAAACTTTCTCCTGGCCCTGGCTATGACACTCAAATCTGCAACAGACAACTTGATATCAGACACCTCATATCTGATCGCCATGCTGGGATGTAATGACATCTACAGAATCACAGAGAAACTAGACAATCTTGGTGTGAAGTATGACTCGACTGAACCCTCGAAACTCGAGCTTCCACTTCCTGGGACACCGATACCAGCTGAGATACATCACATCCTTCTTATGGACCCGTTGAATGTGTTTTATCCAGGGGAGTATGTGGGGTACCTTGTAGACTCAGAGGGAGGAGATATTTTTGGTTCTTACCAACCAACGTACACATATGCAATTTTAGTTCAAGAGGTAGAGAGAGAAGAGGATGACAATCCCAGTTTCCTTGGAAAATACTTTCAAATCGACATCGGCTACAGCGAGTACAAAATAGTCAGTTCCCTTGACCTGTACAAATTCTCCAGACAGGACGAAAACACACATATCAGAGACGGAGCCCCTTCTACGCCCGGCAGTCCCTCGGAGTCTGCCTCTCACGGACCACGGATGGTGCCTCCCATGTTCCCAGGGAAGGAGAATCACAGAGCTCCTCCTTCAAAAGCATCTCCCAAAAAGATCAAACCCAACACTCTACCAGAAATCCTGAAAGAGGTGACCTCGGTGGTCGAGCAAGCATGGAAGCTTTCAGAGACTGAGAGGAAGAAGATCATCCGACGGCTGTACCTCAAGTGGCACCCGGACAAAAACGCTGAGAATTTGGACATCGCCACAGAGGTCTTCAAGCACCTGCAGAACGAAATCAACAGGCTGGAGAAACAGAGCCAGGCTGACCTCGCTGCGGAGCGGGCCTGTCGTAGACCCTTCTCCACGTCATCCACTCGCTTCCAATCGGAGAAGTTTTCATTTCAAAGATTCTACACATCGTGGAACCAGGAAGCCGGAAGCCATAAGTCAGAGCGGCAGCAGTTTCGGGAGAACTTCACGAGCTACACAGGCTCTACGCACTCCAACCGCTTCTTTGTGCCTCCAACCTTCAAGTCAGTTGGCAACCCTGTGGAAGCTCGCCGGTGGCTCAGGCAGGCGAGAGCCAACTTCTCAGCAGCGAGAAACGACCTACATAAGAACGCCAATGAGTGGGTGTGCTTTAAGTGCTACCTGGCTACGAAGTTAGCGTTGATAGCGGCTGATTATTCTGTGCGAGGGAAGTCCGACAAAGACGTGAAACCCACCGCTCTGGCCCAAAAAGTGGAAGAGTACAACACCCAGTTATCAGGACTGGCTAAAGACGTAAACATCCTGGAGGGTTACGGAGTGGACAGTCTGAGAACACGCTATCCCGACCTTCTGCCGTTCCCACAGATCCCAAACGACAGATACACTTCTGAGGTGGCGATGCGGGTGATGGAATGTACCGCTCGAATCATCATCAAACTCGAGGCATTCGTGCAGCAGAAATTGTAACGCACCTGAAGATTTTTTAGAGTACAGTTGGGTCGTTTGACCCATCAGAGCAAAATGCAAGTAAAAGAAATGCATAGATCTTCAAACTGAAATAAAGGTTAGCTGTGTGCTGTACGCTGGTAGGTTACACATGACTATTCTTAAGTAAAAACATGTATCCTTCTGGCAGCTTAGATGCACAGTTCCAGTCGTGGTACTGTGCTCTCATGCTTGTTGTAAATATCCACGGCTCCATATATATAAAAAGTGTCTGTTAAGAGACTGGAACTGATGCAAGGTTGCTTTAACCATTTGCAAAAATGAACAATCTTTCAAAAACTGCAAATCTGTCTGCAAAAAAGTGTCTGCAAATCTGCAGTGTACATACAATACAAGGCCCAGCAATACTTATTGTATTTTTTTTAACCAGTCCTGTGTTCAGTTGCTGTCAGGAAAAAGAAAAGAAAACAAAGATGATGACAAAATGCTGCTTTTTTACTTTTACCTTTTTGAAAAGTGTATATTTTCCTGCCATAGATTGTCAAACGAATATTTGACGTTTTTATTCAGCATGTATTTGCACCGTTTTAAGGAGCGCTTGTGTGACTGCATATGCCTGTGAGGTTCAGGGCCCATGTGTGGAACAGCTGTTCATCGCAATACTTCCCTTCAACCACAGAGTGAACGCGTAACATACACATGTAGTCGCTCATTAAAGGTGCAGCGTAGAGTACTTAGGGGGATCTATTAGCAGATATGGAATGTAGTATTCATAATTATGTTTTCAGCAGTGTATAATCACTTGTTGTGTTTCCATTAACTTAAAATGAGCTCTTCATATTTACATAGGGAGTGGGTCCTCTTCCATGGAGGCCGCCATTTTGCGCCTCCGCATTTCTACAGTACCAAAACACTGGCCTGTTGCGTGTTTGGTGCAGGTGATGGCCACTATAAGTTGTTGTACACGCTTGTAAAGAGAAGGGTTTTTTTGTTGGTTGCAATTCAGCAACCTCACCACTAGATACCACTAAATCCTACCCACTGTACCCTTAATTCAGACAGGTTGTTAGTTTCAGATTATCCTCATGGGGAGTTAGACTGTGAACTGCACTGAAGAATGTCATTTCTTGCTTGTCGATCTGCTGTATATGTTTGGGGGATGTGTCGATACTGTTTGTCATTGTGTGAACACAAATGCCTGTCTGTCTGCCTGTCTGTTTTTGTCTCTATTGACCTGTTAGGCAACAAGAATGTTATGGAATGTTTGGAGTATAGTCTTAGACACTGTTGTACACACTCCCCAGTCATAACACACACGAGCCCATCTCTGAGAGATATTGATTTCATTACCCGTAGACTCAGAAGTCTGAATGGGTCGAATGGTAAATGAAACCTTGATTGTTCCCAATGTCGAGAAATCTCTCATACTTAGATGATAATTTACTGTGTGTACAGTCTGTTCTCTGATGCAAATGTAAAAATCAATATGATTTTTTGTTGTTGTTGTTGTTGTTCTTGTATTTATGATCTTTTAAGATTATACTGTCTTTACTTAGCAGGGGTGAACTACAGGTGACATTCTTATGTGGTGCTCTATATGTCCTTCATGGTCTCCTCCTTATTCATGTACAATTACTGGGAATTCAACTAGGCCAACACTTGGTACAGATTCTTTATTGTTTTTTATTGTTTATGTGTTTATGTAAACATTTGATTTGAGTCTTTGTCTTTGTTTTCTTAATTTCAAACCTGTAAACTGTCTCATTTACAGCGCCAGACAATTTTGAGAAATGCAACTCTGGGACGTGCGTTCTGCATTGTATATCATGTGTTGAAGTACACAGTGCCATACTGGTAATAAACCCCCGAGTACCCAACATCCTGTCTTCCTTTGCCTCTCACCATATGACATTAGTGTGTACAATAACAACCGTGATCAATATGTGATCAACCGTGTGTGATCAACCGGGATCAATATGTTTCAACAGGTTTCTGCAAACTGGAAAATTACAGAATATGCTGATGTCACTTGAATGATAGCTTACTTTGTGTCAGTCTTTTAATAAAAATATAATATAATACAATATAATAGAACCTTATCTCTAAGCTCATGCAAGGCATAAATGACCTCAGTAGTAGGCCATTTGTAATATTAGATTATATCTTTAATACTTCTAAAACTATTTTCATCCAAAAGCACAGTGGGGAGTGATGAAAGGAACTACAGCTGAGCACCCAAGTAAAAGAAGTGATAGATTGATGGATTTATTTAGGTTACTTCAATGTCATCTCCACTTGTGTGTGTGTGTGTGTTTATTCTCACGTGTAGCACAAGTAGAGTGACAATACAACACAATAGATATAATGATGAATCACCCCAAATATAAAATACTTAAACATATATCACACTTTAGGATCCACTAATGGATCAGAGCCTTTCGTCCTACTTTTTTACTGTCTTTTTCCTGAAATGGAGAGCAAAACACAAAATGACCATAAGATGGCGCTACCAATCAGGTTTTCAATTTGTGGCCTTCAGCTTTCTTTGTCTGTTGAATGCGGCTATTATTACCCAACATTACTGTAACAGAAAATACAGATTCAGATTACATAGTGCCTCTTAAACAGGAACATGTGTATGTAGAGGTGTTGAACATCATAGACTTCATCAAATAAAGAAAAACAAAGCAGAAACAAATATATATCAAGCTGCCACAAACGAACAAAATCAATAAAATAAAATAAAAACTTTACACCACAAAATATTTTTGTTTGTTTGTTTTAAAGGTGAGGCTCGTACGGATACATGCAGTGAGACTATGGCAGTATAGGATCTATGTGATATTTTTGCTGATTTATACATTAATAATCATTTTGGGATGATGACTGACTTCTCAAACACTGCACAACAGTTATGAAGTAGTCATGGCTGGTCTGTTTTGTATATGACACATACATACATACAACCATAAACAAACATGCACACATACAAACAAACAAACAAACAAACAAACAAACAAACACATACATACACTGACACACACCCTAACATCATCTGCTGACACACTTGGATTCAAATATTTTTTATACTGTGCTGATTTAACCCAATAGATTACCATATCAAACACCATAAAACATAACACACATATATCATTATTGCACCTCAAATATATATTGCATAGGATCCAAGCTGATGACCAGCTCCTTATTTGCCCAGCCCTCGTACTCAAGAAATTTAAATAAAAGCGAACCCTTTCAGCTCCCTAAAGCGTAATTCATATCAGGTGGGCCACTGCAGCACAAAGCCATAAAGAGAAGAGAGAAGGAACTGTTCTCCGTAAAGGAACTGTTCTCCGTAATCTATTCATGGTCTCGCGGGACGAGATGCGGCTCTAGCGCTTCATGATCAAGCCAGCACTTCGATGGCGAGAGTATGTGACATCTGGAGTCAACTTGTTTAGATTTTGATATTATATTGCAGTGAGAGACAGACAGAGAGGGAGATGCAGGCTGGTTTTGCTCCTAAGACCAGTTCAGAAAAGCACAAATCGCCTTGGTTGTTTTGAACAGCACTCTGTATCACTTCTCTCAATCACTCTCACTGCTAGCACCCAGATTTGGCAAATTCACATGGTACCCCCCCAGACATATATATATATATATATATATATATATATATATTTATACATTTATATAATACATGTCCCTTTCCACAAATGTTAAGTCTCTGCCACCTTGTTCTCAAAACCAATGCTTCACATCAAGCAGAAAAGGTCTGCCTCCTCCCGTCCCTTCGAGGGACCCTGCCCCGGAACCCAACCACTGGGTAAGGTAGATGTAGTGCCTGGATGGGCATCCAGTGGGGTGTGGATGACCCGTGGGTCGGCTCCACGTGCACCCCCCCCCCCCCCCCCCAACCCCACCCCACCCCCCGGCGTGCAGGGCCCCCGCTAGCACTGTTGACTGTTGCTGCAGGTGGAGGTGACGCCAGCCTTGGAGAGGAACAGCTTCCCGCTGTTGGGGCACACACACACCTCATACAGGCCCTGGGCGCCTCCTGTGCCCGCTGTGCCATTGCGCAGGTTACGCAGCCGGACCATCTCAGCATCTAGGACCAGCTGCCCAGAGAGAAAACACATCAGACACATCATAAAAAAATCTGACACACACACACGCACGCACGCCCACGCCCACGCCCACGCCCACGCCCACGCCCACACGCACACACACACACACACACACACACACACACACACACAACTCTCCTCTTGAGAGACGCATTTGTTTACTCAGGCATGCGATGTGCAGATACAGTCCTGGTTATTTATATGTCTTTCACGGCACTGTAAATTAGCAGCAGTTTATGTCAGTCAGAATAATACACATTTCATGACAAAAAGATTTTAAAGGTAAGCTTTTTTACTTTAATTCATATTCACTCACTCAGTGACACCTACAGTACTGGCTATCTATCACAAAGGACATGGGCATGGACATTAAATATTAAAATGGGTTTGAATGGACACACAGTTTTGTCATATAAACAGACTGAATGACATCACTTCCTACCAGGCCTTCATTGGAGCGCAGGAGGACGTCCATTTTGGATGTTGCGGAGAAGTGTCCAGAAAGTGCTTTGACGCGTACTTCATCTGGAGCATCCATGAAGAGGGCGCGAGTGGGAGCATCCAGCCTGTCACATGAGGACACACACAGGACAGCTGCTATTAGCCTCACACACACACACACACACACACACACACACACACACACACACACACACACACACACACACACACACACACACACACACACACACACACACACACACACACAAACACATACACTGACACACACCTAACACCCTCTGCTGACACACTTGGATTACATTTGCCGTTTCCTGCGTTATACCCAAATATATACAAGAATTGAAATTACTTTTCTCTTACTGACACCATGAACCTGAAACTTTAACTAATTAAAGGGAAGGTTCAGGGGTGGATTAATGATCAATGAAACTTTAATTTAATGAAGGGAAGGTTCAGGGTGGATTAAGGAGATCAGAATGGGATTGGCTACCACATCGCTACCAGCAGATTAACGATCAATCAAAAAGAAGGCTCTTTTTAAATATATGGCTTTGACTGGTTTCAGGGAAGATCAAGATTAGTATAAGTATATTTCAAAGACTGCTAAGGAGGTGATATTTCCCAGATTGAGCTTTGAAAGTTTCATAAACAGCCTTCCACCTAAACCCCCCCACCCCCCACCTGGACATACCATACCACTCCCCATTCCTTTCTTTCAGTTTACAAGACTTTCCTTTTCCACTGTGAGGATCCAAGAAGTGTTCCAGTCGGGCGTGTGGGCGAACTGAGTCATCGGTGGACGAGCCCACAATTAAAGACGCTTTCCTCAGAGAAGCCCCACTCAACAAAATGCCTCAATCCTTCCACTCCCCCGAGTCCAAGGAGGGAAAAGTAGCATATTCTATACTTGGCTTGTTTCATTCAGTGGAGCACACACAGGCTTCTGAGTTACCCCACAGGCAAACAAAGGCTCCCTGTGTCTCTAGCCTAAATGGACTCACTCAATCTCAAGGCACCCCAGAATTGTAACCAAGTGTACAACTAACCGACAAAATACAAACCACAAGTAAGTAGTGGGTAGACACCTAGTGTGTAGTGAGTGCACTAGCGCATAATGGCAGTCATGGCAACCATCCAGGTGAGCGCTGCACAACAGTGGTGCAATGCTATACGTGAAACACTGTGGGGGTATCTAGACAGGTGCCTAAAAAAAGCGTTTTTGCAAATGCACCAATTCATTCTGGAACAGAATGGGACCATAGAGTGGTCACTCACCTCAGATCCTTGGAAACAGAAAATGGACCATAGAGACTTACCTCAGATCCTTGGAAACAGAACGGGACCATAGAGGAGTCACTCACCTCAGATCCTTGGACATCTCGCCTCGGAGGAGGGGGGTCTGCACCGAGTGCTGGAATATTGCGCCTTCAGGTCCTAGGGCGGAGAGCAAGAGACAATAACACACCAAGAATAACACACTGAGATTAACACACCAAGAATAACACATTAAGAATAACACATTAAGAATAACACACTAAGAAGAACACACTAAGAATAACATACTAAGAATAACACACTAAGAATAACATACTAAGAATAACACACTATGTTTGGCAGTATTCTTGTTCTCTGTTTTGGCTCTATTCTGCCTTTGTGTTTTTCTTTGAGATAATCAGACTAAATGAGAAGGGTCGGAGATTTAACTGAGTGAAACACATCTGGAATATCAGAACTATCTCATATAAACCACACAATCTGGCAGCCAGTTTGAACCATCTTCTGTCCTGTTTTCTATTTCTATGTTTTTCTTCTCTGTTGCCTTTACTACCATGACCACTTTACACCACTCTGCAACCGAAGAGCACCCCACACTACCCCATCTTAAAGCACCCCGCACTACCCCATCTTAAAGCACCAACACTACCCCATCTTAAAGCACCACGCACTACCCCATCTTAAAGCACCACGCACTACCCCATCTTAAAGCACCACGCACTACCCCATCTTAAAGATGAAGTTCAAGATTACGGGTCTCTCTTTCAGGTCAATCTCTTGATTATTTGGCCCAAGCCCTGTGTGATTTGGCCACTGTGGGAAGGCAGCGAGTTCCTGACTGGCTTCTTCTTAACCCTGGCCACCTCCTCCACTGCGCTCATGACTAGGAAGAGAGGCGTGACAGATGCAGTATGTGTGGGCCAGAGGGGGATCGTTGGTGGAAAACATTGTATTTTTGTGTCACAACATCCACTAGTAGTTAGTGTTATGTCGCCCATGGCTCGTACATGACAAAGGGAAACACAGAGCACATTTAGAGCAGTGAAAGAGAGCACAAACACAGTTACACACTAGAGATGTTCACAAACACAGTTACAGACTAGAGATGTTCACAAACACAGTTACAGACTAGAGATGTTCACAAACACAGTTACAGACTAGAGATGTTCACAAACACAGTTACACACTAGAGAGCACAAACACAGTTACAGACTAGAGATGTGCACAAACACGGTTACAGACTAGAGATGTTCACAAACACAGTTACAGACTAGAGATGAGCGCAAACACAGTTACAGACTAGAGAGCACAAACACAGTTACAGACTAGAGATGTGCACAAACACAGTTACAGACTAGAGATGTTCACAAACACAGGTACAGACATGAGATGAGCGCAAACACAGTTACACACTAGAGAGCACAAACACAGTTACAGACTAGAGAGCACAAACACAGGTACAGACTAGAGATGTACACAAACACAGGTACAGACATGAGATGAGCGCAAACACAGTTACACACTAGAGAGCACAAACACAGTTACACACTAGAGAGCACAGACACAGTTACAGACTAGAGAGCACAAACACAGTTACAGACTAGAGATGTTCACAGAAAAATGTTCTTCATCTTAACTTCATTGCATATTTCTTCATCTGTCTTAATCTTAAATTCATACCACATTTCTTTCTTTATCTCAACTACACACCACATTTCTTTACCTGTCTTTATATTCATAACATTCATATATTCCCAAAATCTCCATCTTTATCTGCTTTATACCACATTTGCTCTCACCCAGACAGGAGGGGAGAAGCTGTTAATGTGTGTGATTAGGGCCGGAACCAGCAAGCCGGCAAGAAGCTGCTGCTAAGTGAGTGAGTAATGCTAGATGGCCTTCAACCAGTAGAGAGCAGACAGACTCCACCCAGACTAAACCGGGCTGTGGAACAGATCTGGATTAAGGCCAGATCAGAACCTGAGCCGCACCGGTCCCTGGGCCGGGGTTGGGCTGGCTGAGTGGCAGATCAGGACTAGGTCCATTCCACATTCAGTTCAATTCAATTCAGTTTTATTTATAAAGCACCCATATGGTTTTAAATTGCCTCTAGGCTCTTTACAGAGCCTAGAGCCTGATCAAGGCCAGACTTGGGCCAACCTGCTGCACAGATAGATTCCTGTTGTGACTAGACGTCCTTCAACCTGCGGACAGCGGTCAGAGCCCATCCAAACAGCACCTGACTGAAGCAGATCAGATCCGCCCACCAGGGCCACAGTGACCAATGACAGTTTGGGGAGGAGCCATCAGGGTCACAGTGACCAATGACAGTCTGAGGAGGAGCCACCAGGGTCACAGTGACCAATGACAGTCTGAGGAGGAGCCACCAGGGTCACAGTGACCAATGACAGTCTGAGGAGGAGCCACCAGGGTCACAGTGACCAATGACAGTCTGAGGAGGAGCAGCCACTCCATCACTAATTACAGCTCACAGCGAGAGAGCTATCATCATACAGAGACAGAGAGAGAGAGAGAGAGAGACAGTGAGAGAGACAGAAAGGGAGAGATAGAGAATAAAAGAGAGAGGGAGGAAGAGAGACAGAAATAGACAGAGAGATGTCATGCCACTGTAGAGCGAATCCTGATGAGTTGGGTAAAGGGGGGTGGAGGGTAAAGGGGGGTGGAGGGTAAAGGGGTAGCTGTGATGAGTTGGGTAAAGGCGTACCTGTGATGCGAAGCTTGTTGGTGCCCACCACTACCTCTTTGCCATCAGCCTGGAACAGCATCTTCTTAGTGATCATGGACTTGATGACCAGCTGCTGGACGTCTCCCTGCACCTTCTTGGGCCCTGAGTGATGAAACAGACAAACAGCCCCCATCAGAGAACACACAACCCCCATCAGAGAACACACAACCCCCATTCAGGGTGAATCCATGAGGCAGGGCTGAAACAGACACACAACCCCCATCAGAGAAGGTGCACGAGGCAGGACTGAAACAAACACACAACCCCCATCAGAGAAGGTGCACGAGGCAGGACTGAAACAAACACACAACCCCCATCAGAGAAGGTGCACGAGGCAGGACTGAAACAAACACACAACCCCCATCAGAGACGGTACATGAGGCAGGGCTGAAACAGACACACAACCCCCATCAGAGACGGTACATGAGGCAGGACAGGTTCTGCTTCCTGTTCAATAACAGAGATATCTCTGGAGACTCTAGCGTTAGATTTCTGAGTGCCCTCCACAAAAGCCTGTACAGTATTATAACATGAACTGAGAAAGAAAAGGAGGAAACAGACACATCATCCCCATCAGAGAAACTGCAGGGTTTTAGACTGATCTCATTTCCTGGTTAATTACAGTAATGTTTATAAATTCTCTAGCGTTACATTTCAGAGGATCCTCCACCAGTGCTGGAGACGTTTTATAACATTGGCTTGAATAATGACAGAAAATGAATCTGAAATGGAATGACCATGAACAGGGAGCATCCACGAGCCAGATGAGGCAGTTCCAAGACCAGACGTCCCTCACAGACACACAAATGCAGTCTGATCTGATTTAGCTTATAACACTAATTCAACATTGTCATTGGTTATGAATTCACGTAACTTACTGATCGTATTATTTTCTATATTACATTTTTTTTAAATACAATTGGTGGACAGGAATGACGCGATTTCTCTTCGTATCGATTCTAATTTGGATCCAGACATTCATTCAGGGTGAATCATGCTCATTCTGAGAAGTCCTACTTCCCTACAGCCCTGCATATGACAGAATACCATTTGGGATTTAAAACAGACTTTTTTTTCAGAATGGGGACCAGATTGAGAGGCATCTGAAAGACAAACAGAGCAGGTTTCTGCTTTAACATCCTGTAGTCAATACTCTCCACCCTGAGAGACACACACACACACACACACACACACACACACACCCACACACACACACACACACACACAGACACACACACAAACAAACACACACTGACATACACACACACACACACACACACACACACACACACACACACACACACACACACACACACACACACACACTGTAGTCAATACTCTCCACCCTGAGACTGCAGACCTGAGATCAGACTGAGATCACTGACTCCAGACCCGGTGTGAAGTGCAAGTATGAAAATATCACCTCCACAGGTTTTCTCTATTAAGAGAAAGAGTTAGACCTGCAAGAAGCTTATTAGTAGAACTGCATTTCAGGCCAGTGAATGAGCTTGTTGGAGGACAATGACCCCCGACAGCCGTATGAAATTGACTCTTTTCCGTCCCATCTCTCACTGCGCAATGACCAGCTCATCGTCCATTATCAAACACCCCACCACCCCCCCACCCCCGGGCCTCGGAATGCATTTGGTTATTTGTGGCTGTTCTAATTAAAGAGCCGTCCTCTGTCCTGACCGAGGGACGAGAACAGTCATCTCTCTCCAGATCTCTCGCTCCAGGGCCTCCCTGTCGTGGGGAGGCGATGCGGAGGTCGAGAGGTAGACCAGACGAATCGGTGGCGGGCTATCGAGAGGGTTTATTAACATATGAATGAGCGGAGACACAAGGGGGAAGAAGCTGCTGCTGCTGCTGAGAGTGTGGGATGAGGTCGCTGCTGGAGGGGACCCGCAGCAGTTATGCAAAATTAGTCAATTTGTTTCCATTTCTATTACATCCAGAGAGACATGCTGCTGCATTCCTTGGTAAGACATAGGAAAGTGTTTATTTCTGTGTGTGTGTTTGTGTTTTTTGTTTGTGTGTGTGTGTATGTGTGTGTGTGTGTGTGTGTGTGTGTGTGTGTGTGTGTGTGTGTGTGTGTGTGTGTGAATGTGCCTGTGTGAGTAAGAATAAATGTATGAATATGTGAATGTGTGTGTCATCAATACATATAAGTGTGTATATATCACCATTCTCAGTATGGACTATGCGTATTGAAAATGTACAGTACATGGGTGGTGTGCTTTTGTGTGTGTGTGTGCGTGTGTGTGTGTTTGGGTGAGTGAATACGTGTGCGTGTCTGTGTGTGTGTGTGTATGTCTGTCATACCCACAGACAGACGTCCTGTCACATCCCGTCCTGTCACATTCTCGTTCCGTGCGTTAAGAGTGACATTCTCAGTGGAGTGCATCAGAAGTGCCGAGTCCTGCATAAAACAACACCAGGAGTAAGAGAACGTTTTCCCACACAGACACATGCATCGTATACTACCCCTCCAGTACAGACACATACATCGTATACAATCCCTCCAGGACCTTACGAGGATTTGTTGAGATTGTTGATGCCAAAAGTGACTGCATATGATTGACAAAATTGTGGCAATTTTGAATAAAATGCTGATAATAAAAGCAATAGCAAGTCATGCAGAAACATTTCATGATTGTGTTTTTTGTTCTGTGGAAATATTGTGGTAATAAGAGAATACTGAATTTGGGTGATTTGTGAAATCGGAAGATGGTAAACATGCTGGAGGGACTGCACACTCATCACAGGCTTCAATTCCACACAAACACACACACACACACACACACACACACACACACACACACACATACACACAGACACAGACAAAGACATAGACACACACACACACACAGACACACACACACACACACACACACACACACACACACACACACACACACACACACACACACACACAGACAGACACACACAGACACACACACATACATACACACACACACACAGAGACACATCCCCCATCCTTCATCTGGTTTAAAAGCCATGATTCAAAAGTCCAAAGTATGCATGCATTTTCCTCACAACCACTCCAGCGGGAGGATTCTTTTGTATGAGAAAGAAGTTGACAGATGATTGTAAACAATCATAAACACCACAGAAATAAACAAACAGGAATCCTGCCTTCATCACTTCAAAGACTTAGATGGAACACCTGATCGTTACACGCCGTGTGCAGATACCGGTGATGAATTGGCTCGTAAAGAAGGTCCGTTAGTTTCCACTCGAGCTGACACTGTGACGGAGGCGAGGTGATAAAAACGGAGAGAAGTGCTCTGAAGACCCTGGGACTCTCATCACCAGAAAGCCATTTCCATCCCCGGCGCCGCAGCTTATCGCACTGAGTGTCCTCGGAGAACATAACTCACTCAAGAACAAACAAATGGGGCTTTTCCAGCGGGGGCGGCTCCAAAACAAGCCCAAATAAATACTGACTTCAAACGGGTTTGAAAAGGGACAATTCATGATACAGCATATTTATTGTGGGTCCAGTTTTCTCTCTAAAAGGTCTTGACGAGAACTTCCATGAACTTCTATGAACTTCTATGAACTTCCATGAAGTTCTATGAACTTGTTGCACTTTTGACACTCGCAGGTCCCTTGCTGATGCTTGTCTTTCATGAATTGCAAAGGCCTTGGGGTGCAAAACAAGGGATCCTTATAAACCAGGACAGAACATGGTGCAACGGCTTTCATCTCATCTGTTAGAGCCTTTTACAGCATCAAGCATTTCTCTCATTCCTCTCATAACTCTCAATTGCTCCCGGCTGTTGTGTTCGGCGCGGGCTCAGCTTTTGAGCCAGATTTAGTTTGACATTTAGATGTTCAGTTGAATATTTCTAGGTTTAAGTTAGATAAAAAGGAACACAATGTCACTAAAAAGAACTTTTTAACTTAATCTTAACTTTCTGGCTTGGCTGGATTTGTATTTATCGGCCCAAAATTTCATTACCTACTGCCTTAATTTGGCCTTAATCTGTTGGTACATGACACCCAAAATCCTTAATTATCTGTGAATTATTGTGGTTTCTGTTTTATGGGGTGTGAATCAGAGTAGCAGACTGTGTGTGTGTGTGTGTGTGTGTGTGTGTGTGTGTGTGCGTGTGTGTGTGTGTGTGTGTGTGGTCATCGTCGTCAACGACTCACCTCTCTAGAGTCGATCTCCTCGGCATACAGTGGAAAAAGAAAGTCCGACTCGCCCTCTAACCTCACGCCATCGGGATGCACCTGTAGAAGACCCATTCCTTCCTGCAGTCACACATACACACACACACACACACACACACACACACACACACACACACACACACACACACACACACACACACACACACACACACACACACACACACACACACACACTTCAGCATCTTCTCCCAACAGCAGGCTGAGAGGCTAAGAGTGGAGAATATTTGCATTCCAAAGAGAGAGGTCTTTGATCGAGCAGCCTGTGGCAAATAACCTGTGTTTGCTTACATAACCTTCTAGAAACACCACAACATCCCTCGCAGTTCCAATAATAACAGCCAGTAAAAATCCAATCCAAATCTTATCAGTGCTGGGTTTTTATTTTCACGGGTTCAATACCTTTTCTGGGGCCCAAATAGAAAAAATCATAATCCTATTAGACTTCTGAAAAAGGGATACAATTGCGTAAGATCTCACACACTGCGTGACATCACTGTGACTCACTACAAAGGAAATGAAAGACTCTGTTGACACCACATTTAAAGCAGACTCTAGGTGCACAGTATGGCTGGCAGGGATATAGCCGATGAGTTACTGATGAACCCCCCCCCCCCCCCCCCCCCCCCCAAAAACAAAACAAAAATGGAATAAGGATATAAGGATGAGTTTAGCCCAGACTCCCCACCCCCTTCCACCTTAATCTCCTTTCAAAACGTCAAAATATTTTTCATGGGTGGAAAAAAACTTTTGGGGATAACAACACTTTCCCTGAGGTAACATGGCCGTGTACCTGTCTGTATTCAAAACGTTTATTCAAACTACCCTTCGAGCATTAGATTTAGCTTATTTACTTTTTCTCCGAGATTCAGAAAGGCATTTGAACTCCCCCTCACCTACACTCTTCTATGTGCCTCATAAACTCTCATGACTTTGTCAGAGTCACCCCCCACTTCCCACTACATGTCTGTGCGCCTACAGTGTGACTGCAGACCCCCCCCGGTCGTACCCTGTGCCTGCACCGTTCATGTACAGCATCCCCATCCCCATACGTACCGGGTTGAACCACATCACCCGCACGATCCAGATGGTGAGGGCCAGGTTGATGACCAGGATGACCAGGAGGATGAGGACGAACAGGTAGAGGCAGCGCTTCCTCCAGCCATAGATGCCGATCTTGTACAGGTAGTCGGGGATAGTGTCGGGGACGCCGTCGTCCCCTGTGGTGCTGACGTACTGCTCACGCACCATCTGCAGGGGAGGAGAGGGAGTAATGGACAACGTGAGAGAGGTGTGATGTTAACAGCAGGACAAAATAACAAAAGTTTCTCTCTCTCCCAAAAACTCTGGGGCCTGGAGTTTCAGTCCGAGTAGAAGTACAAACTCTCTTGTGAGATGAGGAACGACGTCAGAGCAGGGCATCAGACCGGTGCTCTAAGGTGTATGAGTGACTGAACGTGAACACTGAGCTTCAAATGGGTACTGTATAATGTAAACTTCACTCTTGGACTGCTTCACACTCACAGTCCAAGCCTACTTCCCTCAATGGCCTGAACATACTTCTGCAGCTGTCACTCGGAAACAGTCTCTTGACGTTAACTCTGTACGAGCCAGTCGCAAAACCTGGAGACAGCTGGCTGACAGATGACTGACAAATGACTGCACAGGCCCTCTGAGAGCTACTGTTCCCGTGTCAATAGAGCCGAATGTAGCACCACTATGACATGGTGTGTAGTGTGACATGGCATTTTGTCATGTGAATCAGTGGAAGATACAGCTTGGAGATTTGGAGAATGGAGAAAACTTCAGAAGAAAAAAGAGTTGACTGTTGACTCCAGCGCACATTTGTATCAATCTGTTACGATTTGACTAGACTGGTGCCAGAGACAATATCGGAGCGTGCACTCGTCCTCTCTGGCCGCAGGGACAAGGAGAGCAGATATAAAGCACCGCCTCCCGGGGGGCCTGGTGGCTTCGGTGGGGGCTGTCACATTTGTTTGATTAAGCTGCGGTCTCCAACACCAGAGGTCTGGGCTCATCCGTCTGCCTCGGGGGCTGTAGCGAATGTGTGTGTGGTGTGTGTGTGTGTGTGTGTGGTGTGTGTCTGTGGTGTGTGTGGTGTGTGGTGTTGTGTGTGTGTGTGGTGTGTGTGTCTGTGTGTGTGTGTCTGTGAGTGTGTGTGTGTGTGTGTGTGTGTGTGTGAGCGTGCAACCGGCTTACTATTCCACCATGGCATCTGGAGTCAGACGGCCAGACGAAAGCAACTCTCTCTGATCTACAGAGGGAGTCGCCAGTCGTCTGAGACCCCCATATTTTTGCACTCGCTTTGATTTCGCAATGTAAACATTGGACATGAGGGATGCTCAACTGTATTTGTGCACGTGGTGTGAGTGTGTGCGCGCATGTTTGATGGATATTAAAACGTGTTTGTGTTTGTGTGTGTGTGTCTGTTTGTGTGTGTGTGTGTGTGTGTTACCAGGTGTGTTAGGAGAGATGGAGAGTACAATGCTTAAGTTAGTGACAATATATTCTCCCTAAAAATATTCATAATAACAATCCCTCACTAGGTCCCATTTGTCCTCCAAAACCCTGCGTCTTCTTCATCTTTCCACACGCCGGAATGAAAGCCATACTTCTCTAGTGACATTCATGGATGCTGTGTCAGGTAGCTGTTTTTCTAACAGCCTTGTTTCCTGCCTGAATTCATGAGGCAAGGCAGACAGGGTTCTGGAGGTAATGCACGGCATCTACCTGCCACCAACACAAAGCACCAGACCCTTAGACAGAATAGAAATGTGGGACTTAAAGTGACACTATGCAACAATTTGACACTTTTTGAGGTATGGTTTTATAGGCAACTAGTTTTGGTACCATCCTAAAATTCATTTTGATACCATATGGTCCTGTGAAGGGCAGATGAACACCTGTGTTTTTCCCACTAGCCATCCAGGATATGCCCTATGTAGTTCTGTGTACCGGGCTCGAATACTCTGCAAAAATGGAAGAAAAGCTTTCACAGCATGACATTGCCAGCTATACTGCCAAAAAACACCAGTTAGGTGCAAACTTTGCAAGGTTTCTGTGTACTGAGCTGGAATACCCTGCAAAAATGCAATGCAAAAAATCACAGCTTGACATTGCCAGCTATACTGCCAAAAGACACCAGTCAGTGTGTTGACAAGCTTCTAACAGTTTCGACTTGGCTGTTGATGGTGTTTGCAAGGGTTTTTGCATGTCTTTTAGGTAGTTAGCTTGCTAGTTTTGGAACAGAACTACTCATTGCTGCTTTAACTGAAGTGGCAGAGGGAAACTGAAATATAAAAAAATGTTTGCTGCATTTGTTAACTTAACTGTACAGGAAAATCATTAATCAAAAAATTCTTCTTAGGTTCTCAGATTACTCACGGTCCTTGGCAGGTTTTATGGTTCAACAGCCTAAAGAAAAAGTTCTTCTGAGATGTCAAAAGCACGGAAGAGTCAGAAGTCTATGAGAGACCCATTTCTTGCTTGTGTCAGTATAAAACTTAGGCAATCTTGTTTAATGGAGACACAGTACCACACACACCATTAAGCTACTGGATAGAGGAAACTTCAATGTTGAAACATTCGCTTACATTTCTTACAGAAAATAATACATCAAACAGTTACTCCTAAAGTCTCAGATTAGTCATGCTCCTTGCCTTGTTTCATGGTTCAGCAGCCTGTTCTGGAAACTTCTATCAATATGCTGAGACACTGAAGATTGTTAGGTCTAATAGATGCCTGTTTCTTGCTGTTTCAGTCAGTTTAAGAGGCAAACACTCTGGATCAATGAATACAAAGTGCTTCACTTACACAGACCATTAAGCAGTTCTACAAGCCATACCCCCCCCACACACACACCACACACACATCCTAAGATGATAAATAGCGAGTCTTTTCCCAATGTCGTGAAATAAGACACGGTTAAAAAACAAATCCAGCATTCATCCTGATGGCAACTTGTTTTTGAACCGCCCAGTGTTGTAGTAAGCAACAAATAACTTCTTGCTAAGAAACACAAGGTGGAAATTTGAAGCTAATGGCGCATGAAATAGCTGAGACATGAACCTCCCTGGGAGTGAAATGGATAAATTAGCAGAGATGCTACTGACCTGAATACACAATGATGTTACGAGTGATTACACCCTTATGGTGATTCTCTACTTCTTCTGTTGTTTCACTAAATAAGCAATCTTAATGAAGACAGGATCAAGGCAATAAAAGACAGAAGAGGGTGATGAAGAAGACGAAAAAGAAGAAGACACCACTACAACGTGCAGTAAAGGCATCTCATCTGGTTTGTGTTTAATGGGGCCTTAATGGACCTCCCCACACCATTACAATCTATTTATTTTAAAGGGCAGAATTAAGTGGAGGCCAACCCGAACTCACAGAACACTGGAGGCAACTCCTTTTTCAAAATGCCAGCCAACTGCCAAACCACACTTACCATAGCAACCCAAATAAACATTCTTCCCATTTGTGTTTTACTGCTTAGTAGGCTCCCCCCCTCCTTGTGAGCATATTTCACTATCCCACAAACTGGATTAACTATCCAGCGCAGAGCTTCGGTTGACAAATGACTTGATGCTTCAGATTTGACTCTACCCCTCTTCAAGGTGTTTTGCTCACACTTCAGTGGTTCACAGTAGGTACTTGACCCAACACAGGAGACGGACTGAGTTCCTCTAACGCACTTCCGCTGTTTCTCAACCTCTGGTGGCAGCCATTAGTCTCCCGGACATAAACTGTGATTAGTGTTTTCCCTGCCTCTGAAACAC
This sequence comes from Clupea harengus, assembly GCF_900700415.2. Lineage (NCBI taxonomy): Eukaryota > Metazoa > Chordata > Actinopteri > Clupeiformes > Clupeidae > Clupea > Clupea harengus. The sequence goes on from NC_045160.1 coordinate 24,152,999, forward strand.
GCTAACGACCACTAGCCTGATACATGCGCACCTCTGGGCCAGACCAGGGCCAGACCTGCACCGGACCCTACTTCACAGAGCTGCTATGACTTTAATGGAGATTCTCTGAAACACAGTAACAACTAAGGCACGCAGCCTTCAGACAGCGTACGACTCTGTGCCGGATCCGGGCCAAACCCGCCACAGACCCTGCTGCTTTGGGCTGCCGGGGCACTACTTTAACGGAGAATCCTCTCAACCCGTGGTGACTCCGTCCAGTCTGACCAGTACAAGTGCCAAGAGAAAGCAGACGTCCACTCTCTCCCCCCCCCCCTTCTCCTCTCCGATATCCTGAAACACTGACTTTGACTTCAACTATTTGTTTAAAAAAAACAACTAAACTTTATTGAACAGTAGCGGTCCAGGAGCCCTCTGGTCTCATGGAACTTTTCTTTCTGTCTGTGATCACTGCTGTCGGAATAACTCCACACGTATGTAATGCCTCAAACTCTAAAAATAGATCTTGGGATTACGCCATCAAACGAAAGGGAACGGCACAACAAAGAGCCCTGGCAAGTTGAATGAACGAGACAAAAACCAGCTGACACACAAGACTTAACTATTAATCAAGGCAAAGGCTATATGTATTATATATTACAGATTCTACTAGTGTGTTACTAGTGAGACATTTTGCCTTGACTGCACATTTTTACCATGACTTTGCCACATACAGTTGTTTAAGAGTAACTAATCAAATAAACATTGCTCTGCTGTCATTCAAAGGTTCTGAGGAAGCATGACAACAGGATGTCAAACATAAGAACACTCCAGTATACGCACATCATTTAACATTTAACATGGAAAAGGGTCAAAGTTCAGAGGTGTAAAATCCTGCAGCATAAAAGTAGAAACTATTGGGAATGACTCCTGCATTATTTAGAGAAGCAAACATAAAGGGTGATAGAAGACACCATGTTGCCTACCCTTGTCGTTGCAGGCTGCGATGTGAGTCACTTTACTCTCCACCGATGAGCGTGTGTGTGTGTGTGTGTGTGTGTTGGCAAAGGCAGCGCTCCTGCGCAGCAACAGGAATCCTCTCACACACCCCACGTCTGTCAAGTGCTCAACAGCTGCGTGTCATAAATCTCCTCCCATAGGATCTGCCCCAGTAATGCCACAAACAGCCCCCTGCCCCTGCTTCCGGCATGCCCAGTTGCCCCTCTCTTCCCTCTTTCTCTCTTTGCCCACTGTCGCTCGCCCAGAAAAACTCTTGCCTCACTCTTCTCTGACTCACAAGTTACTCCACTGCCGTGCAGCACAGAGTGTGCCCCCACACACACACACACTGACACGCACACACACACATCCAGCCATTGCTCTGACAGAGGAGAAGAAAAAAAAAAACACAACGCACACACACACTCTGTGGAGCTTTTCAGAAGTCACTCAGAGAGGCTGGAAAGGGGAGAAAAACAAAACAATAAGCCAGGGAGAAAAAAAAAAGAAGGGAGAGGAGGAGACAGAGAGAAAAAGAAAGAATGAGAAAGGCGCTCAGGAAGAGGGAGTGGAGGATACATTCTGAAAAGTAGAATCCCTGCCCCTGAACTGGCAACCGTACCTCTCAGAGTCTCTCCGTAGGAATGAGGCACGGGCTTCATATGAGTGAGTTCAGCCGCCACTTCTCCTGTTCTTGGTGGGGTGAGGGGGCGACGGGGGAGTGGTGGTGGTGGTGTCTATTTAACTCAACTCCTGACGCCTGACAGACACAGGCTTGCTACTGAAGGGGGGAGGCAACTCTGTTGGTGCCCCAGCTAAAAGAAGACAGAATATTAATAGTCTGTGCTCCAATAAGGGGAACATTTAACGTGCAACAAAACTGCAGTGTTGCCATGGATGTAACCATGCACCCTATTCAGCGTGAAACAGAAACCCTTCATTTATGTGTTTTTAAGTGAATATAAACATGAACTCAATGGTTATGAGTTGGCTGCCACGTAGTAATAACTCATGAAGAAGGAGTCTGTTCAAAAATGAAAGGACCCTCTGTCCACACCATGGGGTGTTACATGGTGTCAGGGAGAATTAAGAAGAAGCTTCACGTTTCCCTTGACTTTGGAACCCATTCCACCCAAACTCTTCTCCCAAAGAAATCTAAAGCTTTTGAAAAGCCCACACAACAAAAACAGTCTACAGCTAAATGTACATCACTTCTTCTTTCAGGCAAGAAGCATAAATACAATTGAAAACTTGAAAGAATACATTCTGGATATTTGCGTATGTCGTGATGGAAATTTCTTCTTGTCATCTTCAGCCACAAGAACAGAGTAGACAACACAGCCTAACTCAACACACTAAGTAAACTCAACAGACATGCTAAGGCCCTACTTTTGCTGTCCTTGACCATCCGGTCCATCCTTTATTAGAAAGTTTACATCAAGCCTCAACTCACAAGATTATATAACCTACATAGGGTAGGTTCACAGAATACACAGGCAGACGAACACAAAAAAACAGTTAAGCTCAAAATGGAAGAGTGTGTGTCACATCTGTCACAACCTCGCGCTGCCAGGGACGTAAGACCTGTGGCTACTGTCACTTCTCCACTCGGGGTGGAAAGAACTGCTGATGACATCCACCAGTACAGATCCCATGCCTGGTTCACCCCCGAGCGCAGCACGCTGTGGGCCCCGGGCAGACGGCACAAAGATACGTTTTTTTAAATATCTCAGTCAATAAATTATGAGCTCAGCCTACGGATATATCCGTTGCAACCCAGATACTAGCTCGGGGGTGTGGTCTTTGTTGATGGGCTGGCTGACCTCTCCAAATCTTTTATTGGACATTTGATGAAAAATGTATCCATAAATTCAAATCACTATCACTACTTCCATTGATAAAGCCTCACCTCCATCTTGGAGCTACTATTCCTTTTTCAGGTGTCACGCAGTGCATGGTGAGACTAAACCCACTAACCTCCCCCATCCATTGATAAGCCCTACTGCTTGGTGTATGAAACACTGCCCTCTGCTGTTCTTCACCTATAACTTCATTGTACTAACCTACCATTCTGACTGCTTAGAATTCATTGCACTGGTGCCTGCTCTGCAAATTGAGCAGAGCAATTTGAACATCCAACCAAGTCGTTACCTTTACAGCTAAAGAGATGAACCAACTCAATGTCGTCATGAATGTGTTCCCAGCTGTGCTTCTGCGATACAGCCGTTAATGACTAATATTGCCGACACATCTACCATTTCCTGCAAACTGACTACAGACTTGACAACTTCTAGGTATATCAGTGTGGTGGTTTTTCTTTATTTGAATTGCCCATCTGCAGGCTTAGGGCAAAGATCATAAGGGAGAGAGATGGTTGAATGTTCAATTACAGAGGCTGTCTAGACTTGCGTCGATTATCAACTTCGACAACGACACAAAGCACTTGTCTATGGGCTTTGAAAGTGTGCGCAAACTAATGAACGACGGTCGCCCAGTCAAGTGCATCCTAGGTTTGACCTTGAGTCTGACTGCATGGTGAACATAGTTGACTGTCTGGTTTATGCACATCTTGTATCAAACTTGAAGCAATGGTGTCTCTCCAAATTATTAAAAAGTCAGACTTTGTGAATTATTAATAACATCGCACTGGTCTTCAAAGGCTCCACAGCAAGGGAATTACATGTTCATCATTAAATACCTGGTCACGTACAAACTTTGTGTACTTAAAAGACCTTAGCAATAAGTCCTTGCTTCTGAGGGCAAGTAAGCTACTCAATGATTCGTGCATAAATCAAGGAGACCTGAATAACTGAGCCACAACTGTTAGATTTGGGTGTATTTCACATATCAGGGCATATTAATAACCCCCCACCCTATTAACTTCAGCCAAACCAGATGGTTTCAGACGGACATATTAGCATTTCAACTGGACCCCTCTGCCTGGCATTTCCTCAGGGCCCCACATTCACACCTTGACCCCCAGACACACATACCACCTCAAACTCCCCCCCATGCAGACATATCGTCCACATCATCTAAAAAGTGACATCAAAACACATACATACATCAGATAACACCCACATAATTAAAGCCCCCACCGCCCTTACCAAAAGGTCCCAAGTAGCCCACACCTACATTTCTTCCACACGGATAACTTAAATTATGCCATTGTGTAGATGTTAATTCTACTCTATATAACCTCTGTATTTCTGTAGGATCATGTTAGAGTTTCCTCATGACAGGTGACCGTACTGTCCTAGGTTATGGGCTACGCGTCGGAATAAACTGGTTCTTTCCTAAGATCCTTACACTTAACAAGCCAACTTGAACCAAGAAACCTACTTTGGCGTTCCATCAAGGATTCGCCAAGAACAGCACTCCTTCACGACTGAGAACATCTATTAGTTTTAACTCCTACCTCAGTACACAGAGCAAGACAGATCCATAAGCTTTGATTAACTGGACAGTGCAAGTCTTGATTGAGTTACAAATGAAAGATGCAAATCACGTTGTTTTTGTTTGTTTTTATTCAATTTTCATTTACAAATATCCAGGCACCAGCATCAGATAGACCCTGAAAGAGAAATAAAAGCACGTTAATGTTAAGCAACAGTGGGCCATGTGTGCTAGTGCTTCTGCAGACAGTCATTCAAAATAAAAGGCATTTCCAATTTTTGTGTTTCAAATGAAGAACTGGTTATGATTATGCAGAGATCTCACATGGATCTGCAAGTTCAGAAAGTCATAAGCACTTTATCCACAATTAAGTAAAAAAACAAAACACCCTGTCCATTTTCGTAGCATGTTTTGGACCAGCACGGACCATGCAGTGCTATGCATAACCAAGTCTAAAGCGAAATTTATGCTACTCCGATTTCACGGAGTCGGACACAGGGAACGCCTCTCCGACTTTAACCGATCTCTCCGAACCGTGCTGTTGTGCACCTACTCATTTTTCTAACTTCCCGTACGAGGTTTGCTCGGAGAGGGCTCGGAGTAGCATAAATTAAGCATAACACAGGTCGAAGCAAGGGCCAGACCTCAGCATCCCATAGTACAAAAAGGGCTGCAAGCAACTCGACAACCAGGGAAAGGTTGAAATGTAGTTTACTAATGTAAGCCACTGCCACAACAGACAAAACACAGGCAAGTGAAGTTAGTAAAATGACACTAGTACAAATTATGACAAAATGACACTACTACAAATTATGTTGTTAAGCAAAGTAGGAGATTCAAACTGATTGCTTCACTAGTTTGCCAAGTCAGAGGTTTAGTCTGTGTGTATAGGCTTTGTCTGCAGGTGTGTGATGGGGACATGCGTACCTCTACTTCTCTTTCTCGTCTTTTTTCTCGGGCACTTCCTCATCTCCGCCCTTGGTGTTACGTGTGTAGATGACCTGAGCTCTGTGTTTGGAGACCAGCTTGATCATGCCTGAGGTGACGGGGGGGAAAAATATTCACATTGACACATCAATAGTCTGCGCATGCGTTGCATGCCCTGATAAGACTGCAACAGAGTACGGACACCCATTCTCACACACACACATTTTGTGCAAACTTGGGATTCAATTTCAGACACTAAATTAAATGTCAATAAAAACTGAAATCAATTAACTTTAGAATACCTTCAAATGACTGGCAGGTTTGGCAAACATCTGTGCACCAAATTGACATTTCAGAACACAGAGGAACTGTAATTATGCTGCTGACCTCAACATCCTCTGGTTAATATAGTGCAAACATCAATTAGATCCATTTACTAAGACAAACAGACATCATTCTGAACCATCTGTACTGGATCATTCTGTTCTGTTAAACCCCTTCATGGTCTTTATTTGCCATGCACAGTGCCATTCTTTACCTTTGCCCAGCAGCTCCAAGAGTGCGGCCCTGGCCAGAGACCCTCTGATCTTCAGCCTCTCAGACACCACTGCTGGCGTGATCAGCTTGTAGTTGGGCACCTCCTTGTACAACTTGTCATAGGTGGCCTTGTCGAAGAGGACCAGGTTGTTAAGCTTGTCCCTCACTTTTCCCTTGGACCACTTCTGCTCGGAAGAAAAAGAACCTCAGCTTTAGTTCAATATTATTTTCAAACAGTCAGCATTTGGTCTCGACATCAGCTAGTTTAGATAGAATACAAACCTTCTTCTTGGCCTTGCCTCCAGACTTGTTGACTGGGTCCTTGTCCTTTTTGGACTTCCCAGAGTCTTTCCCCTTTTTCGCGTCTTTGGGCGGCTGTGGATGAAAATGCAAATGGTGTCATCGGTAGAGTAATTCATGATCTCGTTAAAAATCCAGCGGCCCAACGGATACCACCTTCATGTGTATACAGACACAGACAAAGGGTCTACAAATCTTTTGACGAGTCAAAATTAGACACGGAACTGCCAAATGAACAAGATGCAAAAAGGAAGCTCACCAATTGGCCTGCAGTCACCCAATATTTCCTAGCTAGATAGCTTACAAGCAAAAACTAGTGTGATCAGCAATCTATGGGTATATTTGATGCAACTACATTTTCCAGAAAAGGATTCTTAACAACTGTAGAAGTATGTGAATGTCCTGGCAAATAATTATCAAATTCAGCTGCAAAACGGAAGATTAAGAAATAGCACCAAAGGCCACGCGTCGATGGCTAACTTTAAGCTAATGGCTGAAACCAATGCACAGCGTTTTTGTAGCACGCTTTAAAGCATGCCGCAGCACGGCTGATGAACTTCAGGGAATACTGTTTGTGTCTGGGACGCACTTCAACGTTTAATTTGCTCAAATGTTGTCAATCAACATGTTAGGAATTCAATTTAACAAAAAAAATCCTAACACAAGAATAGAAATGGGTAGATTGGGGGATAAAAATCTCCCAAAGAATCTCACCATGATGCTGCTCGGTCAAGATGTCGGAAAGAAAGGAAGTGGAACACGCTCCAGTCCCAGAAGACACTGCGGGCATCCGGGAGCTAACAAAGGTCTTTATGGGAAACGAAGTTCTTATGAGAACCAATGATTGTCATAAACTGTTTGGAAAACATAATCCACTTAGATACTAATGTAAAATTTCAGCATTCTGATTACGTCTATTTTTTGATGCACTTACAGTCAGTAGTTTGTGCATTTGATCGCCACCGTTTTTTTTTTTTTTTAGATAATCATTGGTCACGTGATTCGTGGACGAGGCTGTCAGCTGGTTCATAGAGAAAATGGCGATTTTCAGTGTATATGTTGTGAACAAGGCAGGTGGACTCATTTATCAATATGATAATCACGTTCCAAGAACCGAGGTCGAGAAGACCTTCAGTTTTCCCTTAGATTTAGTCTTGAAGATTCATGACGAGAAGGTTGTGGTCTCGTTTGGCCAGCGGGATGGCATTAGAGGTGGGTCTGTATGACTGGCTAGTTAACTTAGGCTAACTATTCTGCAGTGTATGCTGTTACTAAGCATCCTAAATCAGCAGCAGCGTTGCCGTAAGATAACAGAAGATTTGTTTCTTAATTTCAGTGGGCCATGCTGTGCTTTCGATCAACGGCGTTGATGTGAATGGCAAGAATACATCGGAGGGCAAGGAGATCCTTGAGTATCTGAAAGACCCAGCCAACTATCCTGTGTCAATCAAATTTGGCAGGGCCCGCCTGAGCTCCAATGAGAAGTTGATGTTGGCGTCAATGTTTCATTCGTAAGTAGATCCTACGATACCAGTTCTGATGATTATGGGTTCTGCTGTGCACCTTACTGTGCACCCTCTATGTTCAGTGTTTAATGTGTCAATCACTTTTTAAACACCGTTGTCTAAAGTGGAGATTTAAGCTTCGCGGGGTAGATTAAATTCATGCTTTACGTATCAGCTTTAATAGTTGTATTTCTCTTCTTCCCCTGCCTGTCAGGCTGTTTGCAATTGGCTCCCAGTTGTCACCAGAGGTTGGCAGTTCAGGGATTGAGATGTTGGAGACGGATGCCTTTAAACTGCACTGCTTCCAGACACTTACAGGTTTGAGAGTTTTAGGCTAGAGTGTCCATACAGCGTTTGTTCCCAGTGAGGAGAACTAGAGAAGAAGCGCAGCACCCAGCGTCTTTTTTCAGTGTTCCGCCTTTTTCTTGTGCGGCAGGTCCGAGCGCTTCTAGTTGAAAATCAGCTACCCAGCGCCTTGCCAGAGAAAAACGCTATATGGACACACGCCCTTATATTGTATATTATCATGTGAGTTGTATGTCATTTAATATTCATAGCTCTCTTGATAAATAACCTCCTTGTCTGCTTTGCGTTTTGACAGGTATAAAGTTCATTGTACTGGCAGACCCAAGACAGACCGGTATTGATGCGCTGTTAAGAAAGATATATGAAATCTACTCAGACTTTGCACTAAAGAACCCCTTCTACTCCTTAGAGATGCCAATCAGGTGAGAATCTCATCAGCATGGCTGATACAGTTGGTGATCTATCTATCTATGTAGTCACAGGGTAGACTGAGGTGGCTAAAGGCCACAATCCTAACATTTTGGTTTCTTTATATGTGTAACTATAGAGTTCCAGTCTTTTCTAAACAAACCTCTGCCATTTTGTATATTGCACATTGAGATGGCTTGGTTATGAGAGTATTTGTGTCACATAGATAATGGCATACAAGAGCTAGTTTATGTGAAAGAGATAACTTAAGTCTCTTATGTTTGAACTGAATACTGTCTTTCAGATGTGAGCTCTTTGATCAGAATCTGAAGGGTTCCTTGGAGGTTGCAGAGAAAGCTGCTACCTTTGGGCCTGTGTCTTGAACTGGATCAAGAGGGGATGAAGTACCTCGGCCCTCACAAAGGAAGAGTTGGTGTACCTAGTCACAGCAAACATGTCCTCTCCAGCCCAATGAACTTTTTCTTTTTATCATGGATTTAGCTTGTCGTTGTTGAAAAAGATGACAAGAATGGTGAGCTGGGAACTTGCATATACCTAGGAAACTTTGTCCTTCAAATGCTGTTAGATCTTGACAACGTTTAGGGGCAGTGGTGCCTGATTAAGGTATGTTCCCTGACTCATTGCTTTGCCTGAGAAAGTCACCACATACAGGCCATCGATGTTCGTACTGAGGATGGCTTGTGCCGAAACTTTTCACATATTGTGTGGCATGAAGAAACGTCACTTTAACGCAGAATAATATTCTGTTACTTTTGTACATAATATAATAAATCATAATAATAATCATTTGTCTGAAGTCTGTGTCTGACTTGTGCAGTTGTCATTTCCTTTCTCTGTGAAGTATAATAACTGAGGACTAATGTCCTAGACTCCATCTCTTCAGAGAGCACCTCCCTTCCTAACTTGCACTTCTACTAGTACTTAACTTGCACTTACAGTAGTTACATTCCTGCACTTTTTTCTATTTCTTATGTAAAATAGTATTTATTGTTACACTAGGTCTCTTGCTCGCAGCTTAATTGTTCTCTCCCTTGTACGTCGCTTTGGATAAAAGCGTCTGCTAAATGTAATGCAATGAGAGTAAGTAAGATTAAGGCCTGTATTAACCCCAAATGAAGCAGTTAGTCATGTGAGCTGGGAACTTGCATATACCTAGGAAACTTTGTCCTTCAAATGCTGTTAGATCTTGACAACGTTTAGGGGCAGTGGTGCCTGATTGCCGGTATCAAATGAGTGTACAGAGTGTTGTTACCAAACAAAAATTCTAAACCACATTCCATGTAGAATGTAGCCATTTGGGTATTGTTTACACAACATTTTAATAATACTTCAATTAAAACATAAATTAATGACAAGACCAAAAACACAACAACAACAACAACAAAACAGTTACAAAGTCGTCAGAATTGAGACGGAGATCGGAATGCAGTTGTAGTATTACATGCTTTGTGCTATAAAACAAAAAAAATGACTTCTTTTTAAAACAAATCTGTCTGTCAAGTACCTTACAATGTAGTTGTTTCAGTATTGTTTACATTGAAGTTTTACTTCACAATACAGTTCAGTTATGACATTGTTAAAATGAATCACCAAATTCACAAAACTGTTGTCAGGATTTAGTCCTGCAAAAAGGGAATGCAGTTTTAGTATTTCATGCTTGTCTTCATGTGCAACGGTGCAATTTGCACTTGACACTCACTCAAATTCATGTATGTGGTATGAACTGTGGAGGTAGAACTACGAGAGACAGAGACAACATATTTCCCTGCATACGTCCAACTATAACGCTGGTAAGACAGAGATGGTTTTAATACTTAACTCTATAAATGAATACTCCTCGTGTTACAAAGTGAGACATACTAGTTTCTATGGCAAGGCACATCAGTACCAAAGCTATTGCCCGTGGTTGACATTCCATATTTTGTGAAGTGAGATTATATGCAAATATCTGCATACAATAAAAATGCAATGCAAATATTTATAATGCACATATCTCATCATATAGTTTTAATAAAATACTACAGTAATACCACTGGTCATTTCTACAAAATAGGTACTGTGGTGCAGGATTCACTTTTCAACGAGCAGTACACATTGTTACCGTAGGTAGAGAAAATAAACATGAATAACTTACTGCTGTGTAAAAAATAAGACATGAAGTGTCTTCTGTGTATGTAAAGAGTGCCTCTTTATTTTAGAAGTTTAGAGAAATGTTTGCCCCATCTCTTGAGATGATGCTGTTTCTGGGTCATTTCCTTTTGAGAACTGAGATTAGAAATATCACCCTTATGTTATGATGAGAAAATTCCGTGGTGCATGATGCTTAGTTTTCCAACCTAAGCAATTAGGACGTTTCATTTTGAGATGGCACTGTGCTACGCTGGTTAGAACTTGTGAAGTCGTCTGTGCAATAGGTATTTGTGTAAAAAGAAATGTAAATCCATGAATTCTTTACCAGACAGGCGTAATACGTATGACAGAGAGATGGAGAACTGTACACTGAGATTGGTCTCTTTAAGTAAGGACAGGATGCCACATCTGCCGTGCTTCTTAGCGAGCCGCTGCTTAGTCAGACTTCTTGGGGAGGCGGCCCATCTTGGTGCGGATGTTGCGCAGTAAGAAGAAGCTGATGGTAGTGATGATGCAGGTCACCTCGGCTACCCAGAAGGCCGTGTTCCAGCCGTGATATTTGGCGATGGTGCTAAATGGCAGGCCGGACAGGAAGCCACCAACTGCCAAAAAAACATTAAGTTATAAACAGGCCACGTCAGCAAATCTGGTCTTTTCATATATTATATTTTATTTCAAATTTTCTTTAGGTGTATTATTCAAATAAACATTGCACTAACTTAACCAACAAAAAAAAAAAAAAGAATCAAAAGGCCTTACTGTTGGCCATGAGAGCAACAATGGCATGTGAAGTTCCACAGTAATTTGAAGGGGCACTCTCATTGGCTATTACACCAAACAGTGCGATTGGTCCGTATGAAGAAAAGCCAAAAACAGCCCCAAGAGACAGGATCCAGAGCTGTATGAAATATAACACAACAGGAAAAAAACATTAAACACTAAAGACACAGACATACAGCATTGCCAATGAGAATGTGCATTATGTCCCATTATCCTGTCATTCCCACAATGGACCATAGGCACACCACCCAGTCAAGTAGCTCCCTATGACTGCATAGTTTATGGGCACAGATGAAGCCTCTCTACTAATTGCTTTCTTATGGTGTGTCTAGACAAGTGAAACTGGAGTGGCCTCTATTGGATGCAAACTTGGTGGGGATTTGGGGATTTGGAGTTCTGTTTCTCCTCAGTAGTGGGACTCAACTCTGTTAACACTGACTTGATCCAAAAAAACTGTTGCTGGATTGGCCAAGTACGAAGTACAATGTTGAGCAGCACCTCCTACCTTAAAGAGTTCATGCCAGCTATTTATGTAAACATTAGAGTGTTATACTTTAAGACCTACACAATGTCTAAAGTCTAAAGAGTTGTCACAGCCTAAACATAATCAGATGATTTACATCCTAATAACACAATTCCTTCGTAGAAAAGCAGTGCATCTGATTGAGAAAGGTTGACATTGAACTCACATTTGAGCTGTCTGGAGTGACCGTGACCCGGAAGAGGTACAAAGAAACACACATCCCAGCCATCATCGACAGCAGGAGGGTGTGCCGAGGGTTCCCTTGAAGACGGAGCCCTTGCTAATAAAAACAAGCGAGAACACAAACATGTAGCATCTGGAGAATCATTTATTATTTGTTTAACTTTATCCAGACAGGCACCACTTCTGTTTGTGAATAGTTGAATGCAAACAAAAAATCAAAACACGAATTTAATCAGTTCAAAAGAGTGCCACTCACTTTGGCTACTGCTCGGTCAGAGAGATATCCAGCAGCAATACTTCCTATCAGGCCTCCGATCTCCAGTGCACTCATGAAAGAGCTCCCTGTACACAATCAGAAGTTAAACGCCTGAAAAAAAATATTCCAGTAACAATGGACATCTGTAATCCCATTAGGCTTGTATTGGGCAAAAATACAATAGTTCTTTGTTGTAATTGAGATTCAGCAGTTCTGCTTTGGCCGTCAGATTTACTGGCCTTGATTTTATTAAATATGTAGTTCATTAATACAACATTCAAGACTGCATTACCCATGAGCACTGACTGCTCCTTGTCCTGGATCAGGAAGAGCTGCCCCCAATCAGTGCAGGCAGTCTTCACACCAAACACCACCAGATAGCCCAGAGATAGCACCCACAAATAAGGGGACAGCAGGAACTCTTTCAATGTGCTGTCGTCACTGGAGGAATCTGGACGTCACAGAGGCATATCATTTAACATGGACACACAGTCAGAATACAACTTGTTCACGTTTGTTCTGCGTGAGGGACATGCTGGTTCAGAGTCCAGGAGGTTACGACTGGCTCTGACCTTGGACTTCAAAGCACAGAGGGGCGTGTAAGACCACACACCTCACAAACACGGCCCCATAACTTTACTCTGTGATGGGGTCCAATAGTCCGCACATGCAGGAAACAATCAGCGACCGTGTGAGAAAAACATGGATGGATTTCAAAGAAAAAAAAGCACAGACTGGTCAGACATGGTTAAACCTGAGCACAAAACTCTGGAAGTATTTACATGAAACCTAGCTGCCTATTGATCTTCCTCTTCACACACCACATGTTATACGGTATGTTCACACAACCACTAATAGCACTAAAGAATCTCCCAACGGTACATAAAGTCCAAGTGCTAAAGGTTATGGTCCAGCCGTTCCAGAAGTAGGGTATGATGATGCAAGGCATTGTGCCACTAGCACAGAAATAAAACGCACGCTATCAACACTCAAGGGAAGAGTGTAAACAAGATACTACACAACATCTACATGTCATTAAAAACACATACTTTAAATCTTAGTTCCTCTTTATGTACAACACATTTCACAGTGCTATGAAGAACCCTTAATTAGGAAACAGACTCCTGTAATGTGTTAATGAATTGTTTAACATAATTGTAAACCTCTCCATTCTATCTGAACACCATTTTTCACTGTCAATGGGTAAATAATGAGAGAGTTCTGTTTCATAGTAAGATAGCAGCTGACTCTGATCACATTAGTTCCAGGACCAGTGTCTCTCTGGGATCTCCGGACTAAAGCCCAATTTATGGTCGTCTGTTTACGGAGACACGAAGACACGGAGAGCCCTCTCCTACGTTGTAAACCCTCTCTGAGCACCTCTCCGTGGCCTGACGTGCACCTCCCAAATTGTTTAACTATCCGACTTCGTCAATCCGTCAATACATCGCTGTTTACCTTGTGGGTAGTAGTATTCCAGATTAGATAGCTGGCTCAGACACCGCAAATTCCCTCAGACATATTTTTCAGTTACAATAACGGGGTTTTTACATTGCACAGTGTCTAGTTCTCTGTAACTTAAAAAAAATGTAAGCAAAAAAGAGGTAAAACAAACAACTTTTATGTACAAATACGATCACCTACAGAGTTTGGTCCGCCATCTTTTTTTTTTTAATTGCTTTGCAACACCCACAACCATCGGAGAACCATAAATGAAAACGAGTCCGTCGAGGCAACTGCGTGACCACTGAGTAACGGAGTCGTAGAAGTATATCTCGGCCTTAAGAACCATAACATCTCTTACCTCCTTTCCCTTTCTTTGCCCCGGCCTCAATGTTGGGCAGTCCGACGTCACTGGGCTCGTTCTTGATGAACACCAGGCAGAAGGCGGACACCACCAGGCAGGTGAGGCCCGAGATGAAGAGCGTGGTCCGCCAGCTGTAGCTCTCTGCCATCAGTGTGGCTATAATGGGTCCCAAGCATCCGGCCAGGTTCATGCTGCACGACAGGATGGCCCACCACGTCCCAAACTGGGACGGCTCGAACCACTGAGGGGGGAAAGAAGAGCAGGGAGGAGAGAACCAGTGGTCTAGTTTAGTGCGTCTCTGAATCAATGAGTTCAAAAAGGTAGTGTAGATGAGTAGCACAGGCTCGAAATATTGCAGGAACAGGAACTACAATTAATTACTAACGTAGCTCCATTCAGCTTTCATTTTAGCCAACATAGCTTTCCCTTTCTCTATCACATATCTGACAGCGTTCTGATAACTGACAAGGGATAAATGGCAGCACTAAAGTGTTGTATACTGACCACACCAATATAGCGTTAAACACTGCAATGGTCATACACAAATGATATGCTACCTCAAGTGTAAAAGCACTTTCAGTCTTCATTTTAAACACACAGTTTGAACAGGCGGTGTCACACCGTACCTTGCGCAGCACCTTCCCACATGGTGGCCAGCCGAGGCCTTGTCCCAGGCCATTCAGGAACCAGAGGCCAGAGAAGACAGCGACGCTGGAGGACAGGGAGAAGATCACGTTGATGCCGCCCACCGAGAACAGTCCGATGGAGAAGAGCCAGCGCGCACTGAGCTGGTCTGAGAGGACGCCGCTGATGAACTTACTGATGGCATAGGCCAGAGACTGGCTGCTGGTGATGAGGCCTGTGAAATGTACAGACACAACCGGTGACATCACGCGTTTTAGCCTGCGGCCTCTGACAGTTAAAACCGAAAAACTTCCCCAGAGAGGGATTACTCACGGCTCTGTCCTTGATAATGGTTATCAATTATTACCAACACAGTTTATCAGACGTGATAAACAATAACTGTTCATAGAGGTCTCTGTATGCAGTCGATGATTTATGAATGACAGTGCAGTGAGGGTGTAACATCATCAGTTACGATATGCAAATTTCTTTTCTGTAAACAATTTTATAGATGCCGCTTGTTTACATTTACCCAACGACTGACAGAGGTTGACAAGTAACAAATGATACACTGAAACTATGTATTATTCACATAAAATAACTGCAATATCCAGATGTGCACAGCCGCTGAAACACGTACTCACCCAGATCATCTTTGTCAAGTGTAATCTCTTGCATCAAGGACGGCATCACAAATGAGAAGGTCTTCCGATTGAAGTAGTATAAAGTGTAACCCACAAACATGGCCAGAAAAATAGAAGTCCGGTAATATCCATATCCAGATGCCCCCATGATTCCAACACTCCCAAAAAAACTTTTTTCTGATGTGAGGTGAACTACAGAGGAAACAAATCCAGCTTCGAGCCTGCAGCCTAGGGCGCTCTGCTGGTGAATGAGGAGAGAGGTGAACTTTGTGTCAGGAGCCTCAGATGAGAGGTGAGAGGCTTATGGGTTGGGAAACCGCTGTAATCAGTAGTGAGGTTAATGGTCAACTGAGTTTTCTACCTCGGCTCTGTTTGAAGGGGGGCAGGGGAGAGACACAGGGCAGCAAACGAGGGTGCTGACGACTCAAAAAATATTTGACCGGCCTCTTTTTCCAAAGCCAAAATTAAATGGTAAGTGCTTATCCCCCTTTCGATTTTACAACTGTGTAAATTAGTTTTCCCCTTCAGTTCACTTTTTTTCTTGATATTTGACGCAATGACTACCATGTGCGTGAAGGATGTAGCTGATGTTCTCTCTGTATGTACAGTTAATCATTTATTAAGTTGAGGTGGTTGTGGCCAGGTCAGCCAAGTCATTGGCTACTAGGCTGCTTGTGATCCGTGACACTGGAGAAGACAGCCAATGGGTCTGCAGGAGAGAGAGACAGAGAGAGATAATTCTATTCTTAAGATCAGTAGGCTACCAAACTGTTCACTGTATATCTATGGCTTTGTATAATGCTTCTTTGCACTTCATGTGGTGAGGATGCAGGCTTCATCTAGGTCCAAATCTGACACATCTATTAAATAATTAAGTGACAGTAAAGCCCATCTCAGCTGCAGTCCTGGTGACACGCCCTTCATTGTCCTTCGTGCCCGGACATTCAAGGTGACATGCATGTATGTAGCGTTTGCGCATAATGCCTGCTCTGCAGTGTTTAATAAACGGTTATAAACTAGCGTCGCTGCCTGTGTCACTTCATACAGTAGAACGTCAATGGCATTGTAGCATCAAAACGTCATGCAGCTGGAAACACAATACAGATGCTGTTACATTTACCTCACACCTACGTTCCTACCTTTACCATGAGTAGACCTATAACGGGTCTGGGATAGAACGCCAAGTACTGTTTTAGTGTGCAGGTTAGATCCACAACTTTCATGCACAATGTTTGCCGTACTTCACTTCCCTGTCCTGTTTCACACTCACATACATTGAAGACTCGTAAAGATGAGGAAATTCGTGACGTAGCAACGTCGCAATCGCTGCGCCTCAAGTTAGGTTACAAGTGCTGCCCATGTCTATCTACTGCTTACATGGGCAGTACTGAAAGTGCTTACGTGAACTCATTGGCAGTGTCAATTGTTTCGCCAGTCCAAAAGGGAGATTATCGTGGTGACTGGACCAGACTGGACCTAGCTAGTAGCTGCCATCTAGCGGCAGGATTACTCTACTCCTTCGCTTAGATAGTTGCCTTCTCTCTAAGAGGGCTTCTCTTATTAAAGTAACACTATGCAATCATTTTACACTTTTTGAGGTAAGCTTTTATGGGCAATTAGTTTTGGTACCATCCTCAAATTCATTTCGATAGCATATGGTCATGTGAAGGACAGATAAACACCCGTGTCTTCCCCACTAGCCATCCAGGATATGCCCTATGTAGTTCTGTGTACAGGGCTGGAACACAATGCAAAAATGGAAGAAAAGCTTTCACACGCATGACATTGCCACCTATCCTGCCAAAAGACACCAGTTAGTGTGTTGGCAAGCTTTTACCATTGCCAGCTGGGCTGTTGGTGGTGTTTGCAATGTTTGTGCATGCCTTTTTTTGTAGTTAGTCCACTAGTTTTGGAACAGAACTCCGTATTGCTGCTTTAAATGAAGGAAATCACAGAGATTATGTAATCCATTTGCATATTTTTTATTGTACTGTTTTTATCCTTTGTATAACTCACGCGTAGGCAGGCATCATGCTATGTGTGACAGCCTAGTTACAGATGAATTTGGTTAAGATAATACGTGTGTTTGATGAGGCAACATTGTGTAACCCGCGTTGTGAAGACAAACAAAGTTCCGCAGGGCTCAAACTCGCTACCTCGGGCATGGGAGGCGGGCGTGCTAGCAAGGAGGCTTAAACCAAGGGGTGCTAGCGTCTGTCATTAGCACATCTCTTAAAGTGTCCTGGAGTGAGGTTATGTTGCGTTTTATTTTAACTGGGAAGTCGGAATTTCCGAATCCTCGCACAACACTGTAACCGCTGGCTACCGTTACAGTTGTAGACCACAGAATTAGCACTACATCGTAGAAGGTAAAATGCATCAACAGAACACGGTAGCCTTGACTTACCCTGGAAACGTTTTCTCAGATCGGATGCTGAGCCGAAGAATCCTGGAACTATAGTTTCATTACTTCATTCCATTACGATGAAGAATGAGGCGCGACGACAAAACATAAATCAATCGCACTCTTTTTAGACCCTTGATTTGTATATCTCCACTTCCCATTGGTGGAATCATGGGATTAGTCTATTGGCATGCCATCCCAGGCTCCCAGGCTCATCAGTGCTTTCTACTTTAATACTCCGACTAGGATCGGCATATTCACGCACCATTTATGCACGATAGCAGTCACCATGTTTAAACTGCAGTCACGCGTGAATGCAAAGCTGATGCTTAATGTTCGGCTTGGGGTGGTTTCATGATGTAATGATTTTTTATCATGCCCAATGTATGCAAACACTGTACCAGAGTACATTAATTGCATTTACGGAATTCCTTGTTGCACTGTCAGTCGTCAGCTTGTCCCGTCCCTGGTTAATGATTGGCCATAATTGTTACGTAACGCACCTTTCACAACAAATATGGGTTCGGCTGCGAGCTGCGCTGTTTTATTTCATTGGTTAGAATTTTGAACTAGCCTTGTCATTGGTCCTGTGCCTGGAACAGCTAATTTCGTTTTAAAGAAAGAGGGCAGTGTGGCTGGCTAGAATGATTGATCTTCCCTGGAGTAACTTAAATTGGGTATTTTGAAGACATTGGCACAATAAAACTGACGTGAAGCTTCACGTGATATATCATTGGCATGGATTTTTCAGCACACAGTGGGTTCAGACAGCGTAAGTTACGTACGTCCTGTTATTTTGAAATGTATCTGTGCTTGAAAAGCTAACTTCTACTAGCCAATGCTAACCACATTTAGCCAACCAAGCTAACTTTAGCTACTATAATGGGTCTCATAGTAGCTGTCTCACAATAGTACTTCATGTCCTAGATTAGAAACAGATAGACAGTATAATGGCCAATCTTATTTTAACCAGTTAGTTGGCAGAGTCCGTTCTGTCCCATCAACGGAGTATACCTTGCCGTAGGGTATAGTGACGATAAAAGCCGGTAGGAAGTCATGCCGAGCTAACAGAGAGTTGCAGAGATTAATGTTAAACTAGCTAGGTAGCAGTGTAGCCAGTACATTGCTAAACCGTATTGAAATTGTCGGTTTGGAAAACTTCAAATGTCATTCCTTAATTCCCTAAAATCAATTGAAGTACTTTCCAGGCAGCTCTGGTGAGCTAGAAACGTTTGTCAACGCAAAGCAGTATTTATCCATTTGTGTTAGCAGTAGCTCGCTAATGTGCTAACCATATCAGTTTCCACGTAGACAGTAGAGTCCGCTATATTTGGCTATGGTGCCCTGCTGCAACCGTAAGAGGCAAACAAATAACTAAGGCTCTCTGCTATGTAGTTGTTTATAGCAATTGTAAAGGCTTCCTTTAAGGCAAAATGTTTACGTTATTAATGTTATGCTACACTGGATGTGTTCTTAACGTACACCGTTACTGAAAAGTAACATTTGCTAAAATTAGCAGTGCAAATAGACTAAGTGAACACCACTGTCACACTTCAGAGGATGGCCATGTTTATTTTGATCACAAGTATTTTCAAAACGAAAGCAACCTTCGGCTAACATTTGAGTGTTTGGCCGGAGGAAGAGATCTGGCACTAAATTGGTCATTAGGAATTGTCATACATGGCTACTACATCACTAACTTTCACGTTTGTCTTTTGTCATGTCTAAGCTTTGTTTTGTGCCAACGCCCACCTAGGCCTATTTGTTGCAAAGTTGTCCTAATATTTTATACAGTCAAGCTTGGAGGTGCAGTAGATTGTCTTCCACTTTCCGCCTCAGGGATTTTATTTCTTTGGGTCAGGCCCATGAGGACCTCATGACTAAAATATTTTTGTTACCAAATGACTGTTTCCAAAAGACTGAAGGCAGTGTTGTCATGTGGAAATTAGACTTCACTGCGGTGCTTACTGGCACAGTCAAAAGTTTGAGCTGTCTTGTGCACGTACTGGAGCGGCCAGTCACATACTCATTCATTCATTCATTCATTCACTCACTCACTCACTCACTCATTAATTTATTTGCCTTTCAAGCGCCCAAAATGAGGATGAGGACCACTTCCACAGACTCCACCGAACCCAGCCCGCTGTTTGAGGACACTAGCGCCGGACCAGGGGCGGCCGGCTACGGCAGAGGCCAGGACAAGGGACCAGCAGGCTACCCTGCCCAAACGCTGCTCTCCGACCCCATGTCTAACCTGGCCATGGCCTATGGGAGCAGCCTGGCCAGCCAGGGCAAGGAGATGGTGGACAAAAATGTGAGTGTGGACAAAAATGTGCCCTTTTACATAGTCAAATCTATTTTACTGAGGCATTTGCATTTATTGAGATAGTGGAGGCCCTCAAATTAAACAATATGCTGTCAGCAGTGGTAGGGGGCTACAGTACGTGTGAGGTTATGAGTTATTAACCACAGACACTCACATATACTTATGTGTTTCTCTCTCTGTAGTGCTGAGATGAAGCTTTACAGTGTATGCAGACATTTGAGTGTTCTGTAAGTCCAGTTTCATATCTTGCCTATTGCAAATGGGTTAAAGTGAAGTTATTTCTCAATTAAAAAAATTCTACGAATGAATCGCACAATTTGCTGTGATTAATCACTTTTTTCTTTCAAAGACTGAAGCTTGTAACAATGGATGTTTAATCATGGAATATTAAAATCACATTTTTCAGGCCTGGAAAAGTAATGAGATTCAATATAGCCCTGCCTGTTCATTGAAGGCTTTGGCAAAGTCATGACATTTGACTTTGTCGACCCAGGGGTGTGAGAGATAAAGGAGATGGTAGATATAGAGTAGGATATAGAAGTATATCTTATTGTCTATTTTATGGATTAATTCAAGTCATCTGTCCACTGTCCCATGGAAGCAGTTGTCTTGAAAAATTTATATCCTGTATTGGCACATGCCTGTCACATGCATATCCCGTATTGGCACGTGTCTGTCACATGCATATCCCATCGTTCTGTTTTATTGAAACAAGACAGTGAGGCAAGATATGTCATTGTCTTTTTTTGAGACTATAAAATGTGTGTGTAACCAGACCTTGTAGTCTCAGTCCCCACAAAGGGACCTGGGCCCTACTCGCAAATAGAGTCAATTTCTGAAATGCTTTTTGCTGCTGTGCGCTCGTGTCTGTAAAGATACATTTTCACGACATTTACAAATACGATTTACAGCCTTGGATTTAACTCCTCTTGTAGTGCCAATGCTTTAAAAATCACCTTAATTAGTAGTAGGTTGAGTAGATAGGGTAGCCCTATGTTATTGCTTATGCAAGATATATGGCTAGCAAGTAAATCAGGAGTGGGTGAGAGGGGAAAATGGGTGGTAACCCTGTTAATAGCATATTTTTAACTTCTCTTTAACACTTCCCTGTCCTGTGGTTTCTGATGGTTTCCTAGAAGACCTAGCCTGGATTTCAGACGAACTTAGCCCCGCCCACAACATTTTAGTTCAGGAAGTTCGGTCTGGCATCGCTCCATTGGGGAGAATCAAAAATGAAAAGATGATCAACCGTAACGTAATCAACCACGTCACCAAAGAGCGTTTGGAATTTGTTTTCAAAAAACATGGCTGCCGCTGGAGAGCTGAAATGCGGAGATTCAAGTCTGTTTTAGAAGACATTGAGAGCACATTCATTTTGAAAGAGGAACAGGGAAACGCGATCAAGGCATTTGTCGATCGAAAAGATGTTTTTTCCGTCCTTCCTACGGGATCCGGTAAAAGTTTAATGTATCAGCTGGCCCAGATGGTCTACGTTATGGTCATACTACGTTATTCTGATTGGTTGTAGGTATATCCAATTGAGCGAAGATGACTTTTTTTTCCTGGTTCGGTTGAAACACGCCCCATAATCACAGCCCAATGGAGGGGTATCAGACTCATATTCTGACTAGAATTATGAGTATGACATCGTCAGGCTATAGAAGACCATCAAGGCCTTCAAAATAGACTGTCAGCTTTAAAGGCATACTTGCTGTATGTGTAGCATGAAAAGTGTGAAGGGACTTTTATTTTTAAAGGGGGATGGAGATGAATACACAGAGACGAAGAGAGACTGACTTTGAGGAGGGAGAGCCAGTCAGTTAGTTAGAACCTGGCATGCAGCCAGTTGGGTTAGTTGTAAGTTGAAATGCTTTATAAACTTGTGAATTCCTTTAAGCTCCGTGTCCGCTGTACACTGGATGCCCCTTGATATTTTACCCATTCCATATGCACTGCAACAGAACAAAAAACAACACCCAGGCAGCTGCATTAATTATTACTTTTGTTTTGATGCGTTACATTTTCCAAATGAATCCCAAATTAATGTGTTCATTTTCATATTGTTGTGGGAGCTATTCCAGGTCATTGATTCTCTTCTCTTCTCTTCTAGGCGCATTGTGTTACCTCCTGGTATGAAATGCGCCATACAAATAATGTTTAATTTAATTTAATTTAATTTAATTTAATTTGATTTGATTTGATTCTCTCCCTCAGCTTGACAGATTCATCCCCATATCCAAACTGAAGTATTCTCTTCTCTTCCTCAGCTCGACAGATTCATCCCCATATCCAAACTGAAGTACTACTTTGCAGTGGACACTATCTATGTAGGGAAGAAACTCGGACTGCTGGTGTTTCCCTACATGCACGAGGTACCTGAAGGATTTTACTGCCCTGCCCATCATATGGATTACACTGAACATGTTTGTTACTGTACCACCACACACTCTTCACTCTACTGTCGATACTTTATTCACTCCTGTTTCTATACGTGGTCACATATGCATACTCATTGGCTAGTGCTTGGCTATACACAGGTTTCCCTTTCTCTTGTTCTTTTTTCCTCTCTTTCTCCCTGTCCTCATTTCTCTTTTTATTCTGTCACGTTCACGAGCTGACCCCAGGTAGATGGGTTCCCCCTTCCGAGCTTGGTTCTTCTTAAGGTTTTGTCCTGTTAAAACTGAGCTTTGACTTGTCCCCTTGCCTTTGTGTCCGTTCTCGGGGCCTCTAGGTTGAGACAGTGTTTTATTGTTAATCACACTCTATATAGGCCTGCATAGACACAACATTGGTTTGCACTGAAATAATGTCTGACACTAAAGCACGTCAGTGTTTACTGGACTTTATTTAAAAGTGTTTATGATTTTTCCTTCAACTGCCCAGCGCAAGAGTTACGCATTTCCCTCCATTCTTTTGTTTGATTGTCAGATTGAATCTTTGTCTTTCAGATTGAATCAGATTGAATCCTGAGACAAATGATGGATAGGGCAGAAGAGAATGGCTATGATGAGAGCTGGCTCTTGTGCTTTGGTAACAAGATAGCGGCTATTTAAAGTTCCCAGGCTATATTTAGAACCCGCTAATGAGAACGGTAATGCCAGGTGCCGTTTCAGAGCGTTTCTTACTTCTCCAAACCCCAGTTAGCCAGCGCAAGCACATTCACTGGTATTGGCTGGGTTCCTTCCTTTGTTTTTGTTTTGTTCTGAGTAGGGCTGAACGATTAATTGCATTTGCGATTTAATCGCGATATGATAGAACGCGATTTTCTAACCGCAACGTTCGCGATTAAAAACGTGGTCACAAAAAAAAAATCAAAAAAAATTTAAATAATTTTTTTTTTTTAAGATGGTACATTTTGCACACAGTGTTTAAAAAGTGAATGCCTTGTGTTTATTCTTACAATGACTTTGTTTAAATTACTTAAATGCACATTGGCAAAGCCACCGATTTGTTGTTCTTGATTCTGTAATGAGCAGTTAAATAAAAATGTAAAATGTGGGAAATAATAGTTTACACTAAATGTATCTAATATTGTGTTTGTCATATTTAAATCATTCATTACGATTTGTTGGAATTTTTTTTGGGATAAAATAAAAAAATCGCATATTAAATCGCAATCGCAATATTTGGGGAAAAAATCGCAATTAGATTATTTTCCCAAATCGTTCAGCCCTAGGTCTGAGCTACTTTTGCATTCCCTCACAATAGTTTTGAAGTTTTCTTGCGATGGCAAAACAAACATGTACGAGAGAGGTTGGGTGTGGGGAGATTGTCCACTAGTTTGGAAAGGGGCACAAGCAGCATCCCTGTGCCATGAATGGGTCAAAATGACCCTGGGGACCCGGGCTCCGTCCGGCTTGCGGCCATTTCCCAATCCCTCTACTGATCTCTCTCCAGCTCTCTTCCTCTTTCTCTCTACGGTCCTATCTGATTAAAGGCATAAAAGCCCCAAAATATATCTTAAAAAAAAAAAAAGTTTGGGAAAACACTGATATCCCACACACTTCCATCATTTTCACACCAATGAAAGCTGTTTACACCATATGTGTGCGAAAGTTTATCAGATGTGTCCACACTTCCCCATTCATTGTATGTATTTATATAGAGCCAATAACACTGTCCGAGGCCTGAGCTACCAACCTCATCACACTCACCCCCCTCCCCCATAGCTCACTGATGAAATGTTTCAGTTCTGTTTTTGCTCAGCTGGAGGTTTCAAGATGGCCCCTTGATCACGGGGGATCCTTTCTCTAAAGACCCTTCCTTTTTCATAATTGCAATCAAAGCTGTTTACACCATATGTGTGCGAAAGTAGTAAATCAGATGTGTCCGCATTTCCCCATTCACTGTTTTGAAATCCCTTGTGGTGTTCTGTCTCTTTGTCTAGAACTGGGAAGTGAGCTACCAGCAGGATACCCCAGTGGCACCACGCTTTGACATAAACGCCCCTGACTTGTACATTCCAGGTAACGTTCATGAGCCGAAAATAAGTGTCAGGGCTCTGTGGTCTGGTTCTGTATTGCTGAGTTATGTATTTGCTGTGTCCTGGATAGACCCCAAACAGTAACAAACAAACAGGAAGAATATGAGAGAATGAATAGGGTTTTGGAAAATCGACAAAACAACGCCCATGGTAGTTAAACTGCTTGAGAGACCCTGCATTCAATTCTGTTTAATTAAATGTGTATGTCGTCTCCGTATACACTTTTACCTTTTAATATATGTCTGTTACTATCCCTCTGCTAAAAGCGAAAAATAACGGACCACAAAGCAAGTCACTTACCTAATGCATCACCAATTTCACAAGGTGAGCAGAAGCTAACCATAGATAGCTTTACTGATCGTGATCACAAGTGTTCTCACAACAACCATGCAGTTATCTTAATTAAACACAGAGTACCTAAGAATTTTATAGCAACAGGCTGTTGCATAGAATAAATCCCATGTTTTAGGCACTAAAGGTGTTAAGCTTAAGAAACCAAAGGGTGTGAGTAACGAGTTACGAACACCACATGCTGCTTCAAGCAAGTGACAGCTAGTCCGTCTTTTGTCTGCTTTAGCATATCGACTGACAACTAGGCCTACATTTTAATTTGCCAAACGGTTTGCCTAGTTTTGCTACTGCCGTTGTTTCGCTCACACCTTATTATAGAAATAATCGGAGAATGCCCTTCCCCTTGCCCTTCTTGAAGACGGGAATCCTGTGGCTTGCATTGCCAGTTGAACTGTGGCAGAAGACTGCTGCTAATGTCGCTAGGTCGCCAGAGAATAGATTAACGGTCTGGCTTTTCCGTATCAACAACATTGGCTCCCAATTTCCACTTGATGGTTAATTAGCATCAAATACACACACTTTTCATTGTGAGTGGGAATTGGACCCGAGATACACATGGGAACGGTGAGTGTGGCCGACATTAAACCAAGTGGGAACTCTGGGTAATGTGTGTGTTTGTGTGCTGCCCCTGTCAACTCTGTCAGCCTCCGCTAACGCTCCTGTGTGCTTCTGTGTCTCTACCAGTCATGGGCTTCATCACGTACGTCCTGGTGGCTGGCTTAGCGCTGGGAACACAAAACAGGTAAACGCAAGCGAAAATCCTCTCTCCCTCTCAGGAGGATATGCTTACTAACCCCTGAGACTACAGCATGGCAGTTTAAACGCATATATAAATGTATAGTAAGTTTATGTGTGTCTACGTAACTGTGTGAATGATACAGATTTGACAGTTTATATGCATATATAAATGTCTCGTTTATGTGTGTCTACGTAACTGTGAATGATACAGATCTGACAGTTTATACACATATATAAATGTATAGTTTATGTGTGTCTGTCTACGTAACTGTGTGAATGATACAGATCTGACAGTTTATACGCATATATAAATGTATAGTTTATGTGTGTCTACGTACCTGTGTGAATGATACAGGTCTGACCTGACGGAAAAGTCGATCCCATCTTGTGTCTTGGTGGCTTCTTGTGATAAGCAGCTGCAATACCTTTCTGTGCTCTCTGCTCCACGCCTTTTGGGTTTAGGAAGGAAGATTCTAATGTAGTACACCATTTCTCACTGCCTCCAATATTAAATTACTCTTACACAGCTTCGAGGTGTGTTGTGCGCACTGTAACGGAAATCCTTTAAACCCTTCTAAGACAGCGTATGCAACCTGATAGGATATAATTTATACCATATATTGAAGATTCAGTCTTAGGTTTGATCAGTCAGGATTCAGGTTTATTCTTGAAGAATGGCGGCCGACCACTGTGAGACAGAGACTTGAAGATCCATCCTCCCTCACAGGACTTCACCTCAGCATATCTGATTATCCCTTGAGGGACAGTCTGTTAAATACACTGAGTTTAGGGGTGTTACCGTCTATTCAAATAAGCCATGGGTGCAGGGCTCCTTGTGTCGACCTGGGGGGGAAGGTGAGAGTCTAATATCACACCTCACTCCCCAGGTCAGCCCAAGGTATATTCACCCAGGAATGTTTACATTCTAGTTAAATCCAAAAGTAACAATCATAACTAGGTATAAGATCAATGAATTATTGACTGGGCATATTCTTATTAACTACACCGGTCCCTTCAAACCATTTGCCACTTTTTGAAGCATGTTGTTGTTTTTTTATATACATGAATATAGGCAACTAGTACTGGTATCATCTTCAAATTAATGTTCATGGTATATGGTCATGTGAAGGACCGATAAACACACCTGTCGTTCCAACTAGCCTCCTAGGCTATGCACTATGCAGTTCTGTGGTCCGGGGCGAACCACTCGACGAAAAAAAGATTAACAGGTTCTAAGTTAAAGGTCCTTTAATACACCTTAAGAGGTGTTGCATGCTTTCAAAACTAATCTATAGAATTAGTTCATCTGGGATTCTTACTTTTACTTGCACTCTACTCATAAGCCTCCTTCACACATGAACCCTGGGCAAAGCCTGTAGAAAAAGGTCTGCAGTCTGTCCAGAGTCAGCCTTCTCACCAGATAGAAAAGACCCTGGTCAGCAGTGAGAGCGCTTATGTAGCCTGTAGAATAAGGTCTGCAGTCTGTCCAGAGTCAGCCTTCTCTACACATAGAAATGACTCTGGTCACGAGTGTGTGTCACACGTCTGGAGCCTATAGTACCAAGTCAGCATTTGTTCATCATGACTTTTCTATGACAAAATAAAAATAAAATACTATTTCTAATACTACTACTGTTTCTACATGAAAGGATCTGAAAGGAACTGTACTCTGTTGAAATGAAACCTCTCAAATCTGGGCTTGGACTCAGAAAGAAAGAAAAGAAAGACTGATGGAAATATGTCATTGGTCTGTGTCCACTACCTGTGTTTCTTGGCCCTCACAGATCTCTTCATATATGGATACGTCTCCTGTAGTAGTGGTTTCTTTTCTGTAATTCTCTCATGATGTTTTTTTTTTAACCATCTCTTGTGACCGTCAGATATGTCTGCAGCTTGAGGTTTGGAAGGTTTGAGTTGTAGCGTGTGAAGTTAGTTGGCAGTTTGTGCGGTTGACTGCTGATAAGATGTGCTTTGCAGCGGAGGTTGCGTTTGAGCTCTGTGTTTACTGTGGTTGGCCTCGTCGGCCCTGTTTAGTAGCCGTCAGTGGTGTTTGTAACTGCACTTGGATGAAATTACTCTCAAAATATCCTGACTTGTTTGTACTTTCTCGTCATCGACATGCAAGCAGTAATAACAGGGTTTTTCCTGGGTCAAAATGGGTCTTCGGTGCTCAAAAAAAAAATTGCGCGCTATGCGCGCACAGTCTGTGTTACCATGTCACCTTATTAGCTTACATGTTACCATTTCATAAATAATGGAGGATATGCTTCAGGAAATCATTTTGCTTACACTTTAGATTAAAATAGATAGGCTAATAGATTGACAATAGTCCAAGCCCCATGGTGCTATCATGTATGGTTCAAAGATTATCAAGGTTTACCTCTACATATGCAAACTACTGAAATGTATATCAATAAAATCTAGAACTAACCAGTGGTCAGAAATGTAACACACAAATTATGAAATTCAAGTTTATCTATTATTACTATTCATTTTTATTATACAAACCTACATACCATTCTTTTTGTTTTTATTATTAAAACTGTCCACAAATATGTTTAATAGTGTGTTTAACTTCTATTGGCCCACCAATGGAGGCTGCGTTGGAAATCAAACTTTTGTCAGCATTTTGAGTGGACATTTCATTTGCATTTGTACAGGTGTATTCGTGCACGTCGGGCTGGCCCTCGCAGCGGAACGACAGTTTACAACCGCACCGGTTTATTTATCAATGATAATATTAATATTATTATATTCGAGATGCAACACAAATCTATCCGCTCTCCTCCGAACGAGCTGAGCTTTCATTGATAAACCAATGCGGTTGTCTGCCTCTCCCGAGGCCCCGCGGTCTACTGGTACTCGTTCAAACGGGTAGACAAATCAAATAATAGCCTACACCTGTGTATGTCCTCAACATAGCAGATATTTTAATACATTGAAAGCCATGAATACTGAAAATAGAATGTTATGCTCAAAATCAGCGCCGACTGATGAAGTCAGGATGCATACGCAAGTTGACTGATTGGCAGCTGGCCGCTCTGTCCATTCGCTCACCTCACAGTTGCGTATTGTTCAGACAAGAAGACACGCTTAACAACTCGATTACTATTGATCAAAACATAACGAGGTTTCGGCTGTAGCCTATACTTGAAACATACTATTGAGACCATATTCGCTTACATGCATTGCACGCGTGATGAATTGCCAATCATTGAACAGAGGCTGCTCCTAGCTTGCCAGTTTAGAGAAGACGTTGGTTTGAATTTGAGCAAGCAGCTAGCTAGCAGTTGCTGACATTATCTAGCTAGCTAGCAGTTGCCTACAATATCTTAAAAAAATACTTTGATAGTAGGCTTAGTGTTTTATTTAAGCAGTGTGTTTGTGTACCTATATATCCTATGTGTGATGGTTAGAATATTAATGCCATATACCAGGGTTTTTCCTGGGTCAAAATGGGTCTTCGGTGCTCAAAAAAAAAATTGCGCGCTATGCGCGCACAGTCTGTGTTACCATGTCACCTTATTAGCTTACATGTTACCATTTCATAAATAATGGAGGATATGCTTCAGGAAATCATTTTGCTTACACTTTAGATTAAAATAGATAGGCTAATAGATTGACAATAGTCCAAGCCCCATGGTGCTATCATGTATGGTTCAAAGATTATCAAGGTTTACCTCTACATATGCAAACTACTGAAATGTATATCAATAAAATCTAGAACTAACCAGTGGTCAGAAATGTAACACACAAATTATGAAATTCAAGTTTATCTATTATTACTATTCATTTTTATTATACAAACCTACATACCATTCTTTTTGTTTTTATTATTAAAACTGTCCACAAATATGTTTAATAGTGTGTTTAACTTCTATTGGCCCACCAATGGAGGCTGCGTTGGAAATCAAACTTTTGTCAGCATTTTGAGTGGACATTTCATTTGCATTTGTACAGGTGTATTCGTGCACGTCGGGCTGGCCCTCGCAGCGGAACGACAGTTTACAACCGCACCGGTTTATTTATCAATGATAATATTAATATTATTATATTCGAGATGCAACACAAATCTATCCGCTCTCCTCCGAACGAGCTGAGCTTTCATTGATAAACCAATGCGGTTGTCTGCCTCTCCCGAGGCCCCGCGGTCTACTGGTACTCGTTCAAACGGGTAGACAAATCAAATAATAGCCTACACCTGTGTATGTCCTCAACATAGCAGATATTTTAATACATTGAAAGCCATGAATACTGAAAATAGAATGTTATGCTCAAAATCAGCGCCGACTGATGAAGTCAGGATGCATACGCAAGTTGACTGATTGGCAGCTGGCCGCTCTGTCCATTCGCTCACCTCACAGTTGCGTATTGTTCAGACAAGAAGACACGCTTAACAACTCGATTACTATTGATCAAAACATAACGAGGTTTCGGCTGTAGCCTATACTTGAAACATACTATTGAGACCATATTCGCTTACATGCATTGCACGCGTGATGAATTGCCAATCATTGAACAGAGGCTGCTCCTAGCTTGCCAGTTTAGAGAAGACGTTGGTTTGAATTTGAGCAAGCAGCTAGCTAGCAGTTGCTGACATTATCTAGCTAGCTAGCAGTTGCCTACAATATCTTAAAAAAATACTTTGATAGTAGGCTTAGTGTTTTATTTAAGCAGTGTGTTTGTGTACCTATATATCCTATGTGTGATGGTTAGAATATTAATGCCATATACCAGGGTTTTTCCTGGGTCAAAATGGGTCTTCGGTGCTCAAAAAAAAAATTGCGCGCTATGCGCGCACAGTCTGTGTTACCATGTCACCTTATTAGCTTACATGTTACCATTTCATAAATAATGGAGGATATGCTTCAGGAAATCATTTTGCTTACACTTTAGATTAAAATAGATAGGCTAATAGATTGACAATAGTCCAAGCCCCATGGTGCTATCATGTATGGTTCAAAGATTATCAAGGTTTACCTCTACATATGCAAACTACTGAAATGTATATCAATAAAATCTAGAACTAACCAGTGGTCAGAAATGTAACACACAAATTATGAAATTCAAGTTTATCTATTATTACTATTCATTTTTATTATACAAACCTACATACCATTCTTTTTGTTTTTATTATTAAAACTGTCCACAAATATGTTTAATAGTGTGTTTAACTTCTATTGGCCCACCAATGGAGGCTGCGTTGGAAATCAAACTTTTGTCAGCATTTTGAGTGGACATTTCATTTGCATTTGTACAGGTGTATTCGTGCACGTCGGGCTGGCCCTCGCAGCGGAACGACAGTTTACAACCGCACCGGTTTATTTATCAATGATAATATTAATATTATTATATTCGAGATGCAACACAAATCTATCCGCTCTCCTCCGAACGAGCTGAGCTTTCATTGATAAACCAATGCGGTTGTCTGCCTCTCCCGAGGCCCCGCGGTCTACTGGTACTCGTTCAAACGGGTAGACAAATCAAATAATAGCCTACACCTGTGTATGTCCTCAACATAGCAGATATTTTAATACATTGAAAGCCATGAATACTGAAAATAGAATGTTATGCTCAAAATCAGCGCCGACTGATGAAGTCAGGATGCATACGCAAGTTGACTGATTGGCAGCTGGCCGCTCTGTCCATTCGCTCACCTCACAGTTGCGTATTGTTCAGACAAGAAGACACGCTTAACAACTCGATTACTATTGATCAAAACATAACGAGGTTTCGGCTGTAGCCTATACTTGAAACATACTATTGAGACCATATTCGCTTACATGCATTGCACGCGTGATGAATTGCCAATCATTGAACAGAGGCTGCTCCTAGCTTGCCAGTTTAGAGAAGACGTTGGTTTGAATTTGAGCAAGCAGCTAGCTAGCAGTTGCTGACATTATCTAGCTAGCTAGCAGTTGCCTACAATATCTTAAAAAAATACTTTGATAGTAGGCTTAGTGTTTTATTTAAGCAGTGTGTTTGTGTACCTATATATCCTATGTGTGATGGTTAGAATATTAATGCCATATACAATAACTCACTTATGAGAGCTATCCAAAGACTGGTGGCTGCCTTAATGTACTGTATTTAGCAGTCAACCTCCCTTACTCTGTACGTTTAGATGCTTTACAGGTAGCTGTAAGCCATTAGATGCATGAGAAATAATTCATATCTATAAATAACAGCTCACCTTTATCTTTTTAACCAGATTTGTAAACAGGTCGCGATCAATATTTTGCTGTAGCTACAATAGGCTACCTTGGTTAAATATCGAATTACGGTAGATGCATGCTAGCATTGCGCTAAATATTTAAGACAGCTAACATTAATTAGTGGTGTTAACATAAAGTCAGTTATTGTATATGGCATTAATATTATTCTAAAACACCTTCACTAGTTGTTTTAACCAGATTTGTAAGCAGGTTGAAAACAACATTTTTGAAGTAAAGTCCCTTGGTTTAAAACAGCTAAAAGCTAGCTACATTAAGTTGCTTGCTCAAATCTCAAATCCAAACCAACGTCTTCTCTAAACTGGCAAGCTTGGAGCAGCCTCTGTTCAATGATTGGCTCAGGGGGTGGGAGGTGGGATGCGCCCTTGAAGTCGACGGTGAGGGCTCAAAACACTATTAAGCTGAATTGCGCCATGAATGACAGCTTTTTTTTTTCTTTTTTTTTATCGCGGACTTTTTTTTTTGCCTTAGGCGCTCGCGATTTGTTGTAGGCGCTCGGGAAAACGGCTTAGGCGCGCGCCCAAATTTTCTCTATGCAGGAAAAACCCTGAATAAGGCTAAGGCGTTTGGCGGATGCTTTAATCCAAAGCCGAAGGCTACCCGACATACCCTGCCTTTTCACACAACTAAATCAGCAGTTTGTTTATATTTATCGTAACCTTGTGTTTTTGTGTGTGTGTGTGTGTGTGTGTGTGTGTGTGTGTGTGTGTGTGTGTGTGTGTGTGTGTGTGTGTGTGTGTGTGTGTGTGTGTGTGTGTGTGTGTGTGTGTGTGTGTGTGTGTGTGTGTGTCGTAGGTTCACCCCTGAGAGCCTGGGCATGCAGGCCAGCTCGGCGCTGGTGTGGCTCATCATCGAGGTCCTAGCCACTCTACTCAGCCTCTACCTGATCACAGTCAACACAGACCTCACCACCATCGACCTAGTGGCGTTCTCCGGATACAAATACGTGGGGTGAGGCCCCGCCTACTGCTGCTCTTATCTCCTCAGGAGTATGGGCTCTTGAGACAGATGTTTAGCAGTGAATATGGGCTCTTGAGATAGACGTTTAGCCGTGAATATGGGCTCTTGAGACAGATGTTTAGCAGTGAATATGGGTTCTTGAGACAGACGTTTAGCAGTGAATATGGGTTCTTGAGACAGATGTTTAGCAGTGAATATGGGCTCTTGAGACAGATGTTTAGCAGTGAATATGGGCTCTTAAGACAGATGTTTAGCCGTGAGTATGGGCTTTTGAGACAGACGTTTAGCCGTGACTCAGGAATATGGGCTCTTGAGACAGACGTTTAGCCGTGACTCAGGAATATAGGCTCTTGAGATAGCTGTTTAGCCGTGAGTATGGGCTCTTGAGACAGATGTTTAGTATGGGCTCTTGAGATAGCTGTTTAGCCGTGAGTATGGGCTCTTGAGACAGATGTTTAGCCGTGACTGTGGGACATTTTTTTGGTCTACCTGTACAGGCCAGTAGACTCATTGAATGTGTTGATGTAGATTTTTGTGTGCTTGTGCTTCCTCTCATCTCTCCTTTCCCCTACTGTCTTCATCTCTCCCCTCCTCTACTCCTCTCCTCTACTCCTCTCCTTTCCTCCCCTCCCCTCCCCTCCCCTCCCCTCCCCTCTCCTCCCCTCCCCTCCCCTCCCCTCCCCTCCCCTCCCCTCTCCTCTCCTCTCCTCCCCTCTCCTCTCCTCTCCTCTCCTCCCCTCTCCTCTCCTCTCCTCTCCTCTCCTCTCAGCATGATAGTCGGGGTGGTTGCAGGGCTCCTCTTTGGGAGGACGGGCTACTACCTCTCCCTCCTGTGGTGCTGCGTCTCCATCTTTGTCTTCATGGTGAGTAAATAGGAGGGTGTCCACTCCGGATGTGTCAAGTTTTGGTATAAGGTAGTGCTAACATAAGGCAAACAAGGCAGGTTGGTGTAGGCTAGGGCTGAAACCCATCCACAAACAAGGAACGTTTTTCTACAGAAACTTGCCCACAAATTGAAAGAAAAGAAAAATATAGGAAATGAATAGTGAGATGGGGGAGGAGGGGTGTGTGTTTAATAGCGTAGCTGCACCGGTTAGCGGCCAGTCTGTTAAACAATCGATATGCTAAGTCTATTTAAAGATTAACATGACAACCTGAACTTAGCCGATAACACGCGCATGCCGTTATTATATCCCGTTATGATACCTGGCTTTGCTGATGTGGGGGGTAGGAAAAGACAAAGAGGGTTTAGGTTTAGTCTGTGCTATGCAGGTAACAGCAGGCACACATTAGTCTTCTCATACAGCATAAACCTTTCAGAGAGAAACCAGGATCTGGGGTTAATGCTCTTCTCAATGACCCCAGGGAGGAAATTAACTAAAAAGCAAGGATGGATTTCAGGTGGGGAATTGAGGTTTTCCCTGGCTGCACAGATTTCTAATGCTGCAAAGAATCTCCACAGAATTTAGTTTAAAGCAGACTTGGTAGCTAAGAAGATTCACTTTATCTTAGTACAGTGCCGCCAACAATTATTGGCACCCCTAGTGAATATGAGCAAACAGGCTATGAAAAAATATGTCTTTGCTGTTTATCTTCTTGGTCTTTCACTCAAAATATTCACAAAAATCTTACCTTTTCATTGAAGTAAAATTATTGAAAGAAAAAAATAACTGTTGACATTTAAATAAATATTTTCCCCCAAAACATGTGTGCCACAGTTATTGGCACCCCTTAATTAAATGTTTTGTGCAGCCTCCCTTTGCCAAGATAACAGCTCTGAGTCTTCTCCTATAATGCGTGATGAGGTTGGTGAACACATGGCACGGGATCTGAGACCATTCCTACATACAGTATCTCTCCAGATCCTTTAGATTTCATAGCCTGTTTGCTCATATTCACTAGGGCTGCCAATAATTGTGGGCGGCACTGTAGATACACTGCAAAAGGCATTGATTGTGAAAGCTGCTGTCTTTTTCTTAGTACAGTAGATACACTGCAAAAGGCATTGATTGTGAAAGCTGCTGTCTTTTTCTTAGTACAGTAGATACACTGCAAAAGGCATTGATTGTGAAAGCTGCTGTCATCAGTTTTTCTTTTTTCTGTGGTTAGAGCAGTGCATACAGGAAAGGCGTGCCAAGATCACAGCTGGGGTGTGTCTGTACTCTTGCTGTGTTGTAAGAAGCCGCTGGGCTGCAGTAAGGTGCTATTTTGAAAGGAAATCTTTTTTTTTTTGTATTTTAGGTGTAAAATACACACACATATCTGTTAAACATATCCGTTCAATGTCGCTCTCGTATGATTTCAATTTTATGGACAGGCAACTTATCACATGACACTCACACCATAAGAGAAACGGCAATGACTTGGTAACTAACAGTGTTTAACGCCAGCAGAGAAACGGCAATGACTTGGTAACTAACAGTGTTTAACTCCATGCAATAGAGGGGCCTGAGACATGATGCCATTCAGCCAACAACGACATGTTTTCAATCACCTCACATTTCTTCTGTTCTATTCTCAGGTTGTTCTATTATAACGTTTGTTTTAGTTGTCGTCTTATCTTGTTTTCCTTGCAGCCTGCAGGAAGCATGCTTATCATATGCTCCAGCCATGCAAGTCTTTGGTTTAGAAAATGAGCTGAAAGTTGACTGTTGATTGTTGACTGTGACCCAACCGTGACCCTGTCCCTGCATGATAACTGTAGCATGTGTTTCCTTTCCTTTCCACAGATCCGCACCCTGCGTCTGAAGATCCTGTCAGAGGCGGCAGCCGAAGGCGTGCTGGTACGTGGGGCCAAGAACCAACTTCGCATGTACCTAACCATGTCCATAGCAGCTGCACAGCCAATCTTCATGTATTGGCTGACCTTTCATCTAGTCCGGTAAACAACGTAAACCACCAACCCCTACAGGAAGTGACCTAACATCCGGTGTGGAGAGCCTCCACCTTGCCACAACCATCATGTAAACAGTAGCAGAAGCAGCAGTTACTACAGGAAAACGTCAAAAAGAAAAAAAAAAGGACTTTTTTTCTACACGTACTCAGCCAATGCATAGACCGATTAATTTTGTTTCTTATTGCACAAGGAAGGTGAAATAAAAGAGACCGAACAGGCTTTCACAGTTTCACAGCACAAGGGGGTTTTGTGTCAAGTTTTTTGTTTTATGTTTGTTTTTGTGGTGTTGTTTTTTTTTTTCTATATAAATGTATTAAGCAATCATTGGCTTTTCACATTTTTGTAAATTGTACAGTCTAGTTTTATGCTTTAATTGCTTTGGGTTATTTTTTGTATTTTTTTTTTAAGGAAAAAAAAGAAAAAGTGATGTTAACTTGTACAAATACCGGTGATGTGGCCAAAGTCCTTCATGCTAATCACTGCGAGGCTATAGGGGAACCTATGCATCTGTGCACAGGCCCTCGCACGGAGGGAGGTGCCGTCCACTTTTGTGTGTGCAAACGCAGAGCCCGTGTGTGAGACTGTTTCCGTGCTGAGCAGGACGGCTCATAGCTCACGTCTGTGGTGTGTGGGTGTCTTGCCACTGATGTTTCTTTTTGTTTTTCAAGTCATAATGTGCATAATATGCAGCGTTTCTGTGAGAACCCTAAGATATGTGGAAAGGCAGGGTTTCTGGTAAGGCCCAATCATACCTAATAATTTTTTTTATTTTTTTTATGTCTTATCAAACTGATATTAAACGTGTGCAATGCCAGTGCAGGTATGTCAGGAGTGTCAGTCACATATAAACGTTGTCCTTTTGTTTTCCTACAACATTTCATTGTTATTTCTACGTTTAACATCCTCAGGAAGGCACTGCCTAAGACAAGAGGGACACACGTCCATGTTTCCAAGTAAAAGTCACACAGACTTTAAAACAAAAACTGGATTTAAAAAAAAAATGTTTTAACCGAATCATGGATATCTGGATATAGTATGGACCCTGGCACTCAATCACATTGTCTGTATTATTTATCTCATATGAAGTCTGTTGTTATCGCTTTGCCTGGTAACAGAACATAGAAGACTAATGTGAGTTTAAAATGCTTTTGTTCTTCATACCTCATGTTTAAAAAACCTGTTTTGGTGAAGTCAAATTCCAGCTTTAAGATATGCCCAATAAAGCCAGGTATGTTGCATATGTGTGTTATGTGTCTGCTATTTTAATTGTGATCAGTACTTCACATACAAGTCATGACAGTGAAGTAAGGGTCAACACAAACAACAAACACATTATTCCAGATGTGCCCTTAGGAAGAAATGTTTTGAGCACCATAGAAAAGTTTCAGAAGAAAGCCATTTCATTAATCATAAGTAATATCATACTATATGTATAAGTATACTGACATTACCCCTCCCTCCTGCAGGGCAAGTGGACGGGATTGGTTCCTTAGGTTTGTGACGTATGAAATCCAGGTTGTCTGTTTCTGTGTTTTTGAGACGTTGGTGTTGTCGGTACACTGCAGTTCCGAGGTGGAAATACTCAGTCATGGCGTTGACTGCTTATTTTGCTCATGGTCTGTTGTGTATCATATAAAATAAAACACCATTTAGACATGTAAACAAGGTGACATTTTTTTACTTAAAATTATTAAATGGAATCTCTATATCTTGTCTTTCATGCACCAGGCACACTTTACGCAGACCACCTCAACAATATAACAAACCGTTTTATACAAATAATTCAATCTCATTAAATCTCATTTGTGGCACAGCAAACACTATCTTGGAGAGGTCTTTTTCAGAACGTCTGAAACAGCAGGAATGAGACGAGGGGCATAGTCCCAAAGCCGCTCGTCCTGAATGAGTTTGTCATCGGTGACATCCTGACGCCAGGGGGCTCTGATGTGGTACATCCGGGCCACATCACGGTCCACGCGGACCCCTTCGCTGTCCGCCCATAGAAGGCCGTGCACGGTTGTGCGGTACACCATCCGGGGGTTCACGATCACCTTGAAGTTGTTGAAGGCATTTGGGTCATTTGGCTCGCGCCACACGTGATCCAGGATGTCCACGCCGGCGACCCCGAGCCACTCCGTCGGCCGCTGCGCTGCGTTCCTCCCGCTCACCGTGTTCCGGAACACGTGGTTCTCAAACTCGAAGCTGATGTAGCGGCCATACTGCTGTTCCAGCAGTGGCAGCAGTTCCGTCCAGGTGTCCACCGTGAGCGGCACGATGATCTCGTCCAGGTCCTGCAGCACCACGTACTGGGTCTGGTACATGAAGCGGTACACACAGTCGTTCAGCGCCGCAATTTGCCCAAAGTAGTGCAGGTCCCCGGGAGAGACCGAATGCTGCCAGCCTCGTGACACGTTAATATACTCGGTTATGGGCCAGGGGATGATCTCAACAAAGCCAGCCTGAACATAGTAATCCAGCACTCTCTGAGTGGCCGCATTGCAGCTGGACTTGTAGATGGCCACGTGCTGGGCTCCTAGCAATCTGAACATCTCCAGGGTCTGCACCAACTGCATGACGTTGGTGTAGTCGTACATCACCGAGATGCAGACGGTAAACTGGTAAGGGAAGGACTCCTGGCGTTCCTGTTGGTTACGAATGGGGAGAACGGGAGGTTTTTGGCCCCTAAGGGGCCCTGTGTAAATTGCAATGTGAGAGGGCATCGAGCAATTTTCAGGGACTGAGCACAAGATGTCCGCCGTGCCGTAGTCAAACCCAAAGTGGTCAGAGTGGATCTCATCCATGGCGTTGCTATTTTGGAGTTCTTCATCACAGCAAAACATGCAGGAATAGCTAGGCTTCTCCTCGCGTTTCACAATAGCAATTGTGCGAATTAGAGAGTGTTCCGACCGATGCTCCATATATGATGACACTAAGTAAGTCCTGGAGTCACTGACGTGGACCAGAGGGTTTGTCACCTCTAGGTGACCACACGGTGTCTTTGCAGTCCTCCCACTTGGATAAGGAGGTGTTAGTCTGGCTCCCAGTTGTCCATCCCCTCCCAGGCAGAGGAAGCAAAAGAGTAGAAATGTCAGCACAGACGCCCCCACAAGTTTGCACATGTGTTTGAGGCCATGGTTGGATGTTGGGGACATCAGTGGGTCCTTACTCTTTATTATTGCGTCTGGGAAATATAAAGCCAAGCAAAGGAACAAATATCAACAGAGAGTCAAGCCTCAAACAGAATTATCATCAAACTGAATTATGATAGCAAAAGCTTGAGCATTTATTATTATTATTATTATTATTATTATTATTATTATTATCATTAATAATATTATTGGTGCTACTAGTAGTGGTAGTAGTAATAGCAGTAGTAGTGGTGGTAGTAGTATTAGTACTCCCCCCCCCCCCGAGGCTACACACTCATCCTCGCAACTACTGCAAAAACATATACACTGTTAGCCCCAATTTCTTATCAAGTCTACTGTACGTAAACAATTTAATTACAGTGCACTTAAAACAATTAAGTTTTATGACATTACTACTAAATGTTAAGTATATTCTACTAAGTGTGATGACATTACTACAAGTTTCTAAGTATATTCTACCAATTTGTAGATATAGTCGAATGTGTGAATGACTTTAAGTGAAATGGCTTTAAATTACTGAGTTTTTTTCACTTAAAGAATTTAAGTTCATGACATTACTACTAAATGTTAAGTATATTCTACTAAGTGTGATGACATTACTACAAGTTTCTAAGTATATTCTACCAATTTGTAGATATAGTCGAATGTGTGAATAACTTTAAGTGAAGTGGCTTTAAATTACTGAGTTTTTTTCACTTAAAGAATTTAAGTTTATGACATTACTACTAAATGTTAAGTATATTCTACTAAGTGTGATGACATTACTACAAAATTCTAAGTACTTTGTTGATATAGTCGAATGAGTAAACATAAGTGTTAACTTAAGTTAAAGGGCTTTCAATTACTGAGTTTTATTCACTTAAAGAATTTAAGTTTTATGATATTACTACCAAATGTTAAGTATATTCTCCTAAGTGTGAGGACATTACTAAAAAATTCTAAGTATATTCTACTACTTTGTAGATAAAGTCGAATGAGTGAATAACCTAAGTGTTAACTTAAGTTAAGCGGCTTTCAATTACTGAGTTTTAGTCATGACCAGAGTGCATTGTGGGAATGTGAATGCTCTTGACAGCTGAAAAGCATTAAGTAAATTAAGTCTGTAATTAATTTGGCAAAAAAACAAACTACAAATCAGCCGTGGTTATAGTCCAGGCAAAATAGCGTTTTACGACAGACTAATTGTAAAAGAATTTTTTTCAGCATAGATCATTTCTATGAGGTGTCCAGAACAACATACTAAAAGTCCTAAGAAATCCTAGTTGAGGAAATATGTCTAATTCTCATCAATCTGAGATGTGTGCTAATAATGCATGGCAAAAATACACCTCAAAAATGTAATTTTTTTCCTTTACTCCTATCAAAATGAAACTTTACACAATGAAAGTACCCATGAAAAGTAAAACAATTTGTATTACAAGTTTCTTTTGAAATTAATTTGTATATGCAAATGAGCTATACACTAATCGAATATGCCCAAAATACATCCAAATAGGCTTATTTTTTTCCTTTACTCCTACCACAATAAAACTTTACATAGTAAAAGTATACATGAAAAGTAACTTTTTTTGTATTACAAGTTTCTTTTGAAATTATTTTGAATATGCACATGAGCTCCACACTTATTGAATATGTCAATAGGCAGAAACACCTTCATATGTATGACAAATACATCGGCCCAATCTTCATCCAATCATCCTACTGCCAATGGGAGATGGCAATGCTGCTTTTAGACTGGCCTCTAACCTGAAAACTGCCTGGCTTGGTAGTACCTGCCAGGGGTATGGTGTTTCTGCCTATGCAATTAGGACATATTCAATAAGTGTGATGCTCATGTGCATATTTAAATTCATTTAAAAAGAAACTTGTAATACAAAAAAAGTTACTTTTCATGTATACTTTTACTATGTAAAGTTTTATTGTGGTAGGAGTAAAGGAAAAAAATAAGCCTATTTGGATGTATTTTGGGCATATTCGATTAGTGTATCTCATTTGCATATTAAAATTAATTTTCAAAGAAACTTGTAATACAAAACATTTTACTTTTCATGGGTACTTTCATTGTGTAAAGTTTCATTTTGATAGGAGTAAAGGAAAAAAAATACATTTTTGAGGTGTATTTTTGCCATGCATTATTAGCACACATCTCAGATTGATGAGAATTAAACATATTTCCTCAACTAGGATTTCTTAGGACTTTTAGTATGTTGTTCTGGACACCTCATAGAAATGATCTATGCTGAAAAAAAATATTTTACAATTAATTCTATTATTGGCTCCAAAAAGGGTTAATTTGCCTGGCCTATTAACCCACTGTGGTCACAACTTGAATGCGGAGCATGTTTAATTGAATCGCTCCTCTTGTTTTTTTTACAATGTTTTGGAAGTGCAAGTACTGTCCTCATAGCTGTGAAAAGAGAGCACAGCTATTTAAACATTATAGACTAAAACATGGAAGTTAAGCAAGAACAGAGCCTTTTCCATGTTTATATCAGGAATGTCTGTGTGCGTTCAGGTTATGCTTAATTTGGGGAAATGCAAGCTGCCACAAGATGCAAGCTTGCGAGTAGGTGCTAACTGGTTGCAATAATAAAAAAAACGTTTATTTTTCTATTTATTTTTTACGTTTTTGTATTTTTGGTTTTCTAAAAAGTGTTGACATAAAAGTGAAATAAAAAACTTGTAATTAAGTGCATTGAACTTACACACTTAAGTGTAGTAATTATGCAAAGCGATTTTTTTAGCGATTTTATTTTAAGTGTAATGAACTTCGGAATGAAGTGCATTGAACTTAATGCTTTAAGTTTAATCACTATGCAAAGCAGTTGATATTGCAAAAGATTTTAAGTTAAATGTACTCAAGTTTTCATTACACATTACTTGATGTTTTTAAGGCAACCACTTTCCTCATTTTTTTTAAGTAAACTCAACTTATCTGGGCTTAGTGTATTGCAATAGATTTTAAGTTGAATCAACTTGGAATTTTAATGTTCATTGAACTTAATGCTTTAAGTGTAGTCACTATGCAAAGCAGTTGATATTGCAATAGATTTTAAGTTAAATGTACTCAAGTTTTCATTAGACATTACTCGATGTTTTTAAGGCAACCACTTTCCTCAAATTTTTTAAGTAAACTCAACTTATTGGGGCTTACAGTGTACGCAACATATTGAACGTGTTGCAGTGGTCATCTGCCAGTTGGGCGTTGCTGTTGTATCCTGCTACTCAGGATATAGGGTTCTGCAGGTGTTAGATTGGGTAGGCTAGGTTGTTGGGTATGAGTACTTGCATGTGACAGTGAGAGAACAGGCCGCTGTGGAAAGTCCCCAACCAATAGCACAAGGAAATAGCAGAACTAACAGATGTATGCTAAACCGTTATTAAAAAAGCAACCATGATCATGTCTTTTATTTAGACCGTGTGATTCGGGCAAATGCACTAAAATAAGCGTGTTTGGCAAGGTTCCTGGAACGGCTTGCAGGGATCGTGCAGGAATAACTGCAGGCAGGAGTCAGGCAGGATCCATGCACGCAACCCCCCCCCCCCCCCCTGTATTCCCTCCAAACGGAGAAGGGAAGGAGGTAGGATCATTTTGCTGGCCCTGTGATGAATGCTGAAAATTGACTGGTTGGTTGATTGATTGACTTATTGATTGATTTTTATTGATTGATTTTTGACTTATTGATTGATTTTTAAGATGATTTCATACTGTGTTATGGATATTAATTTGGCTGCCACATACATACATCTATGTATATACTTATCTTGTCCATAGTGTATTCATTGTACTTATATCATACCTCTTAACTTACTCTGTATATAACATTACTACCACCTTTTCATTTCATTTTTCTCATTTTCATTTAATTTACTACCATCACTTATATACTTACACCTGCACTTTACATATACTTATCATATCTGCACTACCTACTTCTATTGCTGCTATTCTTCTATCAATACTGTTCATACTCCATATACTATTCCTTGCTGTACATATCTTATTTATTTACATATTCCACTTTACATATGCACATACTCTAAACTTTTACTGCTTTTTTTGGACTTCATCAACCTTTCCACACACACACACACACACACACACCTGAGCTTGAGCTACTATTCTGGCTACTGCGACATGCGTGTCACATGTGTCTTACAGTTCTTTATGACAATTGTATGCATACATGGCTTGACGTTTAGGTGCTCTATATGGAATAGCAAGCATGCACAGTACATTTCGGTTTAAAAATTTCGCAAGATAAGTTATGCCACAGGGCCAATATGGCTCAAGCCATGCCACTGACGTGAATGACATAACCACAGTTTTTTTTTTTTTTTTAAACAGGTCTTGCATTAGGCCTTGGCTACTGAGCATGAAAATATGCTCAAATAACTCCCTTTCCAGCCCTCTTTTAGAACTATTGTATCCGGCTCGCAGTATTCACTCTTACTTGCTCACACATTCAGTAGCCTACCCGTCAACAAGGCTATACTTTCGTAAACAACTATAATTGCTATACTTTCTAACTCTTCTGGTAGGCCTATCTTTTTTTCGAGTAGGGAGATCTGAAAGGCCGAGGCACGCTGAGTTAAACTTGGTGGTGTATTCATATTGCATTGTATCGGCTGACCCGTCATTATGAGAAGACATTGGGCTAGACCACCAGCAATCTTCAGCGGCCACGGGAGTAATGACCAACTGCCATGGGAGTAATGACCAGCAATGAACCAGCTCCAGTGGGATGCAGTCTTTCTTTATCAGCATTTACACTTGTAGCATAGGCTACACATCAGCTCACAAATTCTGTTACGGTTCCGGCTTTGCTGAAAACGCTGTAGGTGTCCTCACTTGACTCCTCACACATTCCGTTGCACTACATCAACAGGTTGTCACAGAAATATCGCGCATCGCCACAGTGTTACAGCTATAATTTTATTTTTTTACTTTAAACAAAATGAATTTCTAATTACGGCAG
The DNA here is from genome assembly GCF_900700415.2 of Clupea harengus. Lineage (NCBI taxonomy): Eukaryota > Metazoa > Chordata > Actinopteri > Clupeiformes > Clupeidae > Clupea > Clupea harengus. Next base: position 24,196,840 of record NC_045160.1, read on the forward strand.
GATGAACGAAATTGGCCCACTATTGTAACAGTATTGAGAAATTCCATACCTAGTATTAGAAATGTTACAATTATCAAATAGGCTACGCTCAGTTCTTCATAAAGCGCACAGGTTACACAACTACGTTTCTTCCGTAAAAAGCATTTTTTAGGCATTTTAAAAGCTTACATAACCAAGTGGACGTTGAATTGATGGAGAAGTAATGCCATACCTTTAATCTCCATCTGTTCTCCTGTTCACATGGCGAATTTCCCTGTTTGCGAAACCACATTTCTCACGAAGTCTCATGTAGACTAGTAGGCTATTGCAATTGGCGCCTCGACGGAGAGGCAAGCAGAAGTGAGAATTGGAGGAAATTTCCTGTTTTCCGCGAATTGTTTGTCAGACTTAAAGGACAAATGCACCATAGTCCACACAAGTCCATTACAATAATTTGCAATGCTCTCTAATGACAAACAAGCCAAGCACGGTTCTTAAGCAAGTGATAAAGTTTACTGAAAGTGCCCCAAGAGATGACATGCACACAGCTTCATCGTCCATCAACTTCGAGGGTTCTGCCCCCGTGGGTGTGTTTCTCTATATCCATTAGACAGCCGCGCTACCCGCCACTGTCTCAGTCACTGCTGTTGTAACATGCCATGTTGTACGCACTCTAAACAACATTACAGAACTTGAATTAAATAAAAAGAAAATACATTTCTAAGCAGATTTGCATTATCTGAAGGAAATACCAGTGCAGGCAAAGCACAAGTAAAACATGTAAAATAAATATAAAGTAAAAGATCCAAGGCATGTAGAGAGAAATTATGGTTGTTATGGTGCTTGCTATGTCTACTACTACTATTACTACATCAACTACTACATCAACACAAGTTATTACACCAGTGGCGGTTCTAGACAATTTTTACTAGGGCGGCCAAGGAGGGGCCAGTGTTTAACCAGAGGGGCACATAAAAATCGCAACAAATGATATTTAAAGATTATAAACTTTATTTTACTTTAAAAACATATAGACATTTATTTGTGAGTGCAGGTGCAAGAGAGTTAGGGCCATACAAAATGAAAAATACACAACAGGGTGCAAATACAGGGCGTCAATTCAATAAACAAAATACAGATAAATAAAAATATAGGTACAGCAACAGAATACGGCGGTTGTGCTGTCTGGCAAAACGGTCCACAAATAAATCAAGATCCAGAGCCTTGGCCCTTCTGGACTCTATGCTCAGGACACCAAGGCACTGAGTCTCTCATCAGTAGTGGTGGATCGCAGGAAGGTTTTTTTTTATCAGTTTCAGTGTAGAGAAACTGCATTCGCAAGAGGCTGAGCTTACAGGAAGGGTTACAGCAATCTTGCACAGTCTAAAGAGCTCAAAGAAAACCTCCCTGTATGGCTCCATAAAACAAACCAGCTCAACTGTACTGCTGCATGGCCTTTTAACTTCACCACTCTGTACCTTTCTGTCCAAAACTCAGGTAGAACGTCCATTTAGACTAATGGTTTAAGTCCAGCCATTTCTCTCAACCTGGTGAACTTCGCCTGTGATAAGCCTTTGGTTAGCATGTCAGCAATCATGTCTTCAGTTTTGCAGTACTTCAGTTCCACTGCTCCACTTGCAATTTGCTCTCGAACGAAATGATGCTTGATGTCAATGTGCTTTGCACGTCCATGAAACTGCGGATTCTTGGCCATGCAGATAGCTGACTGATTGTCTTCAAAGATAACTGTTGCTCCAGCAGGACTGTTTTTCAGATCTGACAGCAGTTGTCGCATCCAGACTGCCTCTTGTGCAGCACTGGCTAGTGCCATGTACTCAGACTCTGCTGTAGACAAAGCAACACATGGCTGCTTCTTACTCTTCCAGCTTACTGCTGCGCCACTCATCTTGAACATGTACCCAGACATGGATCTTCTGTCGTCGAGGTCTCCTGCCCAATCTGCATCAGAGTATCCAATGCACTCTTCCTCTAGAGTGTCCATAATATTAAGTAGGGCTAGAAATCGGCATGCCCATCGTGTGTCGCTTAAACGTTGCAGCTCTCTTGTTCTGCCATACATTTCTATTTGGAGAGACAGCCATTTTGGGTGCACATATGAGGCAGAGGTAAAAATATAAAGACTCTGTAACAAAGAAAAAAACTCCTCTGTTTTTGGGACACTTTTGACTACATCAACTAACACTAAATTGAGACAATGTGCACTACAATGGATGTAGAAGCCAAATTGAGCCTGTTCTCTGATCCTTGTCTGAACCCCTGAATGCTTACCGCTCATAACAGCAGCGCCATCGTACGCTTGGCCTACAAGGTTATTTTTGTAGTTCAGGCCATAACGTTCCAGTAAGTGCACTATTTTCCCAGTGAGCCCTGCTGCATCTAACCTCTCTGCAGATTCAAAATGGAGAAAACTCTCCTTAATGGCCACATTGTAATAGTACCTGAGTGTGAAAGAAATCTGCTCTTTTTTTTAAACATCCTTTGTCTCATCAGCCATAATACTTAAAACCTCACTGTTTTTCACTTCTTCTATGATTTCAGACCGAACCATTTCTGCCAAACAACCCAAAACCTCATTCTGGATGATCATGCTTGTGTACTTTGCATTGTGAATGGAAGTTAATCTTCTCTTAACAAGTGGGTCGTGGTTAGCAACTGTGCTAAGAATTTATCTAAAGTTTCCTTTGTTATTGGACTCTTCAGATTCATCATGTCCTCTTTGTGCTATGTTTTGTGTAGCTGTAAGTAACAGCACTTCCCCAACTGTTTTAATGTATGCCCGATTTCCTTGTACTTGTTTAGTGTGTTCTTTGTCAAGGAGATTTGCTAGTGTTGCATCAGTTTTAACAGCTCTTTGATAATCCCTCCATGCTATCATTGCACACTTGCGTCGATCAGACTTTGCATGTACTGAAAACCCTGCATCTTTCATATTTGCTTTTTTCCAGTTTCTAAAACCAGGTGTCTGGGGCATTTGGTGTGCTAAAATGTCTACATGCATAGCAATATGTACAGTCCATCATGACAGAATACTCCAGCCATGGATTAATTTTATACCAGTTTGGCCTGAAGCTCCGTCTTCTGTCCCCCATCAAAGTGGTTGGGAATATATTCAAATTGGGCTGTACTGGTACATCATTCTTGGACTTGCTGATATCTGTAGAAAGATGTACAGTAAACATAGGGCGCAACTACAACATGTCTTTACTTATGCATGTACGTATATCTGCATGTATTTCAAAATGTAGGCCAAGTATTTACTTTTAAAAAAAGAAACAGGGGCAAAAAAGGACGTGATATCCCTTCCTCGTTTCATGATAACTATTAGAAGAAAAAAAACTTAGGGGCATAATAATAATAATAAATGCTCAAGCTTTTGCTATCATAATTCAGTTTGATGATAATTCAGTTTGAGGCTTGACTCTCTGTTGATATTTGTTCCTTTGCTTGGCTTTATATTTCCCAGACGCAACAATAAAGAGTAAGGACCCACTGATGTCCCCAACATCCAACCATGGCCTCAAACACATGTGCAAACTTGTGGGGGCGTCTGTGCTGACATTTCTACTCTTTTGCTTCCTCTGCCTGGGAGGGGATGGACAACTGGGAGCCAGACTAGCACCTCCTTATCCAAGTGGGAGGACTGGGCCTCCTCGTGCAAAGACACCGTGTGGTCACCTAGAGGTGACAAACCCTCTGGTCCACGTCAGTGACTCCAGGACTTACTTAGTATCATCATATATGGAGCATCGGTTGGAACACTCTCTAATTCGCACAATTGCTATTGTGAAACGCGAGGAGAAGCCTAGCTATTCCTGCATGTTTTGCTGTGATGAAGAACTTCAAAATAGCAGCGCCAGGTATGAGATACACTCTGACCACTTCGGGTTTGACTACGGCACGGCGGACATCTTGTGCTCAGTCCCTGAAAATTGCTCGATGCCCTCTCACATTGCAATTTACACGGGGCCCCTTAGGGGCCAAAAACCTGTTCTCCCCATTCGTAACCAACAGGAACGCCAGGAGTCCTTCCCTTACCAGTTTACCGTCTGCATCTCGGTGATGTACGACTACACCAACGTCATGCAGTTGGTGCAGACCCTGGAGATGTTCAGATTGCTAGGAGCCCAGCACGTGGCCATCTACAAGTCCAGCTGCAATGCAGCCACTCAGAGAGTGCTGGATTACTATGTTCAGGCTGGCTTTGTTGAGATCATCCCCTGGCCCATAACTGAGTATATTAACATGTCACGAGGCTGGCAGCATTCGGTCTCTCCCGGGGACCTGCACTACTTTGGGCAAATTGCGGCGCTGAACGACTGTGTGTACCGCTTCATGTACCAGACCCAGTACGTTGTGCTGTCGGACCTGGACGAGATCATCGTGCCGCTCACGGTGGACACCTGGACGGAACTGCTGCCACTGCTGGAACAGCGGTACGGCCGCCACGTCAGCTTCGAGTTTGAGAACCACGTGTTCCGGAACACGGTGAGCGGGAGGAACGCAGCGCAGCGGCCGACGGAGTGGCTCGGGGTCGCTGGCGTGGACATCCTGGATCACGTGTGGCGCGAGCCAAACAACCCAAATGCCTTCAACAACTTCAAGGTGATCGTGAACCCCCGGATGGTGTACCGCACAACCGTGCATGGCCTTCTATGGGCGGACAGCGAAGGGGTCCGCGTGGACCGTGATGTGGCCCGGATGTACCATATCAAACCTGAGGTCACCGATGATGTCACCGATGACAAACTCATTCAGGACGAGCGGCTTTGGGACTATGCCCCTCGTCTCGTTCCTGCTGTTTCAGACGTTCTGAAAAAGACCTCTCCAAGATAGTGTTTGCTGTGCCACAAATGAGATTTAATTATGTATTTTTTATAATCAAAGTGTTTTGGGGTTTTTCATGTGAGAAAAACACAACATACATCTCACATTTAACATCTCATTCACATTCTACACTATATCAGGGCAATAAAGACAGAAAAAAAATACACAATTAATATAAATAAATAAAATAAAATAGAAAAAAGGGGGTGTTAGCTAATATCGAATAATACTTGAAAATAGTTAATTATGGGGCACTAGTCAGTTGAAATTGTATAAAATGTAGGAAGTGAGACCAGACATGGTAGAATGTACCCCTACCATCATTCAATCTTGCAATAAGATCTTCAAAGGAGGCTTTATCCGTCATTAGCTTCAGCCAGTCTGTAAAACTAGGCATTATTTGGCTCTTCCAGTGTCTAGGACAATTCTTACTGCAGTGATAAACCCAGCTGGTGCCAGGGCAGACTCTGCTTTAGACACTTCTGGTGGTAGAAGGGACCTATCTCCAAGCAGACACAGTTGTGGAGACTCTGGTAATGCTGTAGTTAACCACTCTCCAATTGTTTTAATGATTTGTTTCCAAAAAGGAAAAACTAGAGGGCTATCCCATAAAAGATGGAGGTAGGAACCTGTGGCTTTCATATGCCTTTCTTGCCATTCCACAGAAATTCTCTGATTATTTAGTTGTACTGTTTAAAGTCTGGAACAGTTAGTAGCACCATCATTGATATGTAATTCACCTGAGGAGCACCCATCATCTTAATGGTGTTAACTTTCCCCCATAAGCTAAGGTTGATCAGTTTCCACTTATCCAGGTTATCCTTTATACGCTGAAGCAATGGGTAAAAAAATGTGCCTGTACCATGTCATTAATAGTTGGAGTAAGCCGAATCCCAAGATATTGCATACCTGAATCTATCCACTTGAACTGAAGTGTATTATTAATTGTTTCCATAATTTCCATATCGTATGGAATTGTTGTTGCTGGTTAACTCTAAAATCCTAACTTGCCTGGCCTCTGCAAATATGTAGAGTGCACCATTGGTGTTTCCAGCTTTGTAAGCAATAAGCATCAGGCGGTCTTTTTCACTTAAAGTTTCATTGTTTAAAGTACACCAAGTTCCTGCACTGTTGAATCCTACTACAGCTCCGAGTGACTGTGACCACCAACTGCCCCAGATCCCCTGCAGGAGGCACTGAGAACAACCGCCTTGGCACGGACTAGGCCCTCACTACCCCATTCCCCGGCCCTCTCTTCACCACCATTAGAGACTCTTCTTTTTAAACTATTTATTAAAACTATTTTTTTTTAAGCCTGAGTCCTGACATCTCTTTGGGGTGGGGATACGGTTTGCTCCTCAGTCAGAGTGACAATCTAGAGTAAGGGGAGGCCCCAGCGCCCCCACCTGTGACAATAAGCATCAGGAGTTACACGTAAAACACTTCAAAAATACTCGAAAACTAGCGATAGCTAACTAGCAGTAACGTTACTGGCATTGATCTTTCTGATTATGATCTGACTGTATGTTTTTATTTTTTCTTGGTCACGGGATACAGTTCTTGCAGTTTTCGCTATATTCAAGGCAAGTTGCTAGGCAGATTTCATGGGGCACATCTGAAAGTGCCCCATCTCCCAATGTTAACTTTGGCCTGTGTGGTTCACGTGCCTTGGTGTTTCCATGGTAACAGTCTGAAGCTTGCGCCGCTGCCCCACAGAGCAGAGAGGGACAGGAGAGAGCAGCATTTCACAGAGCAAGCACACCGACAGAAACACACACGAATCAAATTACTCCAAAACAGGACTATAATGCTTGTGAGTCAAGTTTATTCACACACACATTCACAAACACATTCACGCTACTTTGCATATTAAATACAATAAGATATATTTTGCCACAAAGCACAGATGTATGCAGATGTCCCACGTGCCCCTAATGTAGAAACGCCACTGTGTCTACTACTACTATTACTACAACAACAACTACTACTACTACTTGTCTACGTACTGTCTATAGAATGTCCAGTTTATTTAATCTCATCTGTGTGTGCGAGTTCATACTAGCGCTGCCCAAGCAGATTAAGCAAGCATGTCAGAACAGCACTTAGAACAGCACTGTGTTTATGTACGCAAAAAGCTCTTGGTGTACGCAAAAAGTATTGGATTTTACAACAATTCTACAAAAACTATGACTAAAGCAGGTTCATTAAGACAAGCAATTTGTTCTATAGTGTTTTGCCACGTTAATCTGTTTGACCACCATAATTTAACGACAAAGTAGAAAAACTCCAGGAGTAAACAGCACAGTTCTACTAAGCACACAATGGACTTTTTTTCTCTGAGTGGAGGAATTTAGAGAGATAGTGGAGGTTGTGGGGGTAGTTCATGCAGCTCTCTGGAGCCTGGCGTCTAACATGGTTGACAGAGATTAGAGGAAAGAGACACAGAGGCGAGAACACCCAGTTCAGTCCTCCCTTGAGTACACTAGTTTTATAACCTCTATGAGGAGCAAGCCCGCAGATAAGAGATTACAGTTTCAGGTTCAGGTTTCATTATTGAATTGAAAGCCTTTATTGTATACATTTGGAGGTTTTACTCTGTGGGGCTGTTACCCAAAGCTGAAGTACAGGATTGAATACTGGCAGTAACTGGCAGAGAGATAGTGTGCTGTGGTCTAAAGTGAAAGTAAATGTTAATGTCAGTTGTAGATCAGTAGACAATGGAACATGCATAGAATTATGGTAAACAAAAGAGTCCAGAGACATACCTTGCAACGTCCACACACCAAACCATTTTCAGCTGGCCAAAGCAGAAAGGTTTCTTAAAGGCCTTAATTATTTCATTAATGAATGTAAAGTATTACCCCACACTTCTGTATGTGGCAAACAGTGATGGAAAAAAGTCTTAAAGAGTAAACTTGCTCCCTGCCATTGGCCAGTCAGTCTCAGAGGGGAACCTTTGTTTCCCTCCTGGAAATTAGTCACATTTTCAGCAAGTATTTTTAATACTCAGAATCAGAATCTTCTGACACCAGTTCACAAGGGCCTCAGTTTCAGTCTGACAAACAGTTTCATCTTCCTGTTTTTTTATCCTTGTGGGTTAATCATCCCTTAGTGTGCTAGTGTGTTATCTATGTGAATGTGAAAAAAATGCGGAAGTGAAAAAAAGAGCGAAGGAATGTACTTTGAACGAAACTAAGGTTAGGTGGAGTGGTGTCTTGTTGCCATAATAATAATTAAGACCTTTGTCAGGTTTTTAATGGCACACACGACACACTGGAACACATATATGGAGGCGACACAGGACACACACACACACACAGACGCTGGTAAGCCTGAGATCGCGGTGAATTTAGTTTCTGCTTTTTCCCATCCTGGACTGTCCTTCCTCAAGGACCCCCCAGGAGCAGTGGGCAGCTTGTAGCGCCCGGGGACCAAGTGAAGTGAACTGTCCATCTTTGGTCAGGGATGGACATGTGTTCTGTTATTTTGCATGTTGGGGTTCTTACTGGAGGAAACCCCTTGTGAACACGGGGAGAACATGCAAACTCCACACAGAAGGGCCCGGGAGATAGCCCACTTGAGCACTGTTCACTCTGGGGAGGACCTGCCCCCCAGAGCCAACAGCGCCCCATGTGGGAATCGAACCCATGACCTTCTTGCTGTGAGGCGGCAGTGCAAGCAGTGCAAGCAACTGAGCCACCGTGCCACCATGGTGTCCACTCAGACTTTTAATGAATTGTTTATGTCTCCGGGAAGAATAGAAGAGGAAAGAAACACACCTAGGCTGTGTGCGTGTGCGTGTGCGTGTGCGTGTGCGTGTTCAAACTGGAAGAGTAATTAACATGCAGCATGTCTTTTTTTTTCTTTTTTTTATTTTACAAATAAATATGTAAAAGCGGTTATTTGTAGGTTCCAGGTGTTTCCACTGACATTTCTCTGCTGTTTTACATGTACTTCCTGGGCTGGTTTCATGTAAGCAGCTGTGCAACTATTTAAAGAAGTTATACTTGAAAATATTGAGAAGATTCGTTGTATCTAAACAAACAAAAATCCATGCAAACAACCTCCTCCCATGTAAACCTCCTTTCTCTCTTTCCTTTCCCATCCTGAAAGAAGGATGCAGTGACCACAGCATTGTGACTTCAGAGTGCAAAGTAGTATGACTGTCAGTCACAATTCATAAAAAGTCAAACAGAAATGTGGGTGGGCTCATTTAAAAAAATAAATAAATAAACAACTAGGCTACAGGTGCAATCGAAAGCTTTTGTTGCCAAATATGAAAATCCTTCAAGACTTAAGATGATAATATGACTCTGAAGGCATTATTAAACATTGTTCCCCAGTTTGACTGTACTCATTACCCTCCTTGTTTGCCTTGCAGGAAGGGGGGGGGGTACTAGTCCTCATGCTGGGGGAGAGGCTGTGGTCTACATTAGACAACGTCTTTAAATGAGAAACACATCTGAAGGTTTTAGAGAGATGTTATGATTTTTGTTCAGCAGAATATTCTTTATACAGTGCAAAGTCACACATTAGTGCGCAGAGAAGTGCTCTTTATTCACCAAAACAGTGTGTAGACAGATCAGTTCGACTTAAGTGACTTAAGAATATATGAATCAAGTGCCTTGTATTAATATATTCCTTGTATGAATCATGTGCTTATGAAAGCAGGAACATGGCTTTTCCGTGTTTCTGTGTGTGTGTGTGTAACTTAGATTATTAGGTGCCACTTAGTCTGCATATGTACAAGAGCATGTTTAGACCAGAGGTGATAAGAAGGGTCGAACTGTGCTTCTTCCGACCTTGTGCAAAACTTCCATCCTTTCCTCGGACGTCAGTAATCCACCACGTGGTTTTCCCTGCTGAACGCTAAACTTCTGTCTATATAAACCTTGTGCGATGTGTTTAATATTGCTTCACTTTCAGCCTTGTGCTGGGAGTGAGCCCGATTGCAATTGTTGTTTGTCTAATAAATATACTTATATGCAGCTCCGGAGTCCTGAGGTAAGGTGAATTTTCACCTAACAGGATGTGTACGCCGTTAAGTACAGAACTGATTATGAAGAGTGATAATAGAGTTTTGGATGTTGTCGGAGATATGTAGTGTTGGTGTGAATTTTGTGTATATGTAGTTGTCATTTCTGTTTAGTTTCGATTACATTTCCTCATGTTGGTATCTCATCACCCCAAATCCTTCAGTCACTGGACTGAAATGTCTTTGTTAGGGAAGTTCGGGTTATTAAAAATAGCAGTGTTGCATAACGTCTTCTGTGCTTGATTAATATGACCTAAAACCAAATCAGGTGTATTATCATTTTACTTATGTTTAGTTACACTGTCTGAGTGATGGAGGCTATCGCTTGGCACCTGAACAATTAAAACTATCGCACTACCGCCACAGGTTTATTCTCACTTGTTTTTTATTTGGTTTGGAAAGGTTTGGTCTGGGGCAGAAAGTGTGGCTTCCTCACGGGCCCAGAGGAAGCTTTTACTGTGGCGCTGTGCTGATGGCGGGCTTTTGTCTAAACACAGACCCAGTTGTCTAACAACAAGTCTGCAGGTTCTTCCAAAGAGGGGTGGACTAACCTCTGACACAGGAGAACAAGCAAACGTTAGATGACAGGGATGGCTGCGTGCCCAAGGGCACGATTGTTTATGTCTCCGGGAAGATTAGAAGAGGAAAGAAACACACCTAGGCTGTGTGTGTGTGTGTGTGTGTGTGTGTGTGTGTTCAAACTGGAAGAGTAATTAACATGCAGCATGTCTTTTTTCCCTTTATTTTCTTTTACAAATAAATATGTAAAAGCGGTTGTTTGTAGGTTCCAGGTGTTTCCTTTGACATTTCTCTGCTGTTTTACATGTACTTCCTGGGCTGGTTTCATGTAAGCAGCTGCGCAACTATTTAAAGAAGTTATACTTGAAAATATTGAGAAGATTCGTTGTATCTAAACAAACAAAAATCCATGTAAACAAATGTAATCCTTCATGTAAACCTCCTCCCATGTAAACCTCATTTCTCTCTTTCCTTTCCCATAACCACAACAAAGATTCTTAACATTTCACATGAAGGCTATGTTAGTTTTGTGTTCATTGGCATTTGTTCTTATTATGCCTTATTATGCTTTGTTATGCTTTATTATGCAAATCTGATATTCCAGATGGTCCAAAATTCTTTAGGGAATCACATTTATATAAATATTAAATAAATAGAAAGTCACACTTATATTAGGGGATTTTCTTTCCAGATGTTTTTAGGGACGCTGGTACAATGGTAGGAGTGAGAGTGGTGTGAGTGACAGAGTGAGAGTGGTGTGAGTGACAGAGTGAGGTGACTTTAGTTGTGCAGGAATCAAAGCCCTCCACCCTAAGTAGGATAGGTGGAGGAGTCACTTCAATGAGATATCCTCGACACATTACACTTTTACATTTTGAGTGCATTTTGTTTTGTTTTAAAATAATTCAACCTTGTTGAAAAGTTATACAGAGACGAACCTCAAGACTCCTCGTAGTCACAGAGGACTCTTGCTTTGCACCCCACTCCAGACACACACACACACACACACACACACACACACACACACACACACACACACACACACACACACACACACACACACACACTCGCTTTCTCTGTTATAAATACTGCCCCGCCACTAGTGAAAGCACTGCCTCTCTCTTGAGGTCACTGACAGTGGGTGTTTTATCTTCTGGAGTGATGCCATGAAACGCATGAGCCAGTTAAACTGTTTATGTTAAGAAGACTCTTAGCTATATATTTATCGCCTTTGAAGAATCACAGAGCCCAGAGAAATATTTATAGGCTTTTTTTGTTTCAGACCTTCGATAAAATCTGACAGGCGACTGATTGATGTTCGACTACGGGTCCCTTTGGCCAGTGCAGAAGCAGAGGAGTAGTTTACTGGTGTGGGCTGTTTAATACAGGTTCATAAATTGGTTAGAAGAGTACTTTTGAGTGTTGGCTGCAAAACAAATAGTTTCAATGCGTTTTTAAACAAACTCTCTCTAAGAGTCTCTAAGACTCTGAGAGTTGGTGATAGTATCTGCCAAAGAATGTTCTGGAACAATATACAGAGTTATGCTGAGATGCTGAGTCTACAGATACAGCTTAATGGTCTAGAACATTCAGTGTCACCCTAACCTTGGCTAATTAGTGTGGAAGTCCAAGGTTTTGGCACCCTTGTGGATTAATCGGGGGCTTTCCAGTCCAGTTATGAGAGTCCTCTGCTGGACATGACATGCTACTACAGTTTAATGACAATAACATCTCTCTGGGCTTTTCATCCATTTCTCTTAAGCGTCTGTTTTTGTGACGGAGGACAGAGAGAGAATCAGAAACAAATGTTGTCACTGAAATGTAAGCAAGTAAGTAAGTAATATGTATTCATGAAGAACATAAAAAATAGAAGTTGTACCAACATATAGTTATTTTTTTCATATATAGCTGTGTTAATTCACTCTGTACATCTCTAAAGCAACCCTGATAGGCTGTGTTGTAAACCACAACTGACTTTCCTCTATACTTGTATATATTAGAATAGAAAACAATACATACAACGAAATTTGGAGCGCTGCTCCTGTTGGTGCGACGAGGGACAACATATAACACAACAACAACACACTGTATAACACAACAATAGTACAAATAGCTAAACAAATATATATATTAACAGTTCAACAAAGTGCGGTGACATATATTACACTTACTTCCCTGATGTGCTTTACAATAAATACAGTAACATTTTGTTTATACTCATGTATAAGGTGACTGAGATCGCATAAGTGACTTGCAGTCGAATAAAGTGATTAGTGTATTAATATTGCACAATGAAATTCTACGTTTAGTGTATGTCTGTGTTTAATGGGTCAAATTAGCCAGAAAGCGTTGAGAAAAGTCGTGCCGCTCATAATGCATACTCAACTTGAGCCTGCTAGTGGAGTACTTTTTGCACCCCATGCGAATAAAAAAAAAACTGTTTTTTTTTATATCTCGAAAAGTAACGGTTTTAGAGCTTAGAAACCTTCGTAGTGCATATATAAACATGCATATTCCGGTCATTTAGAGACCAAATTCAAGTGTCTATGACCTTCAGAAGCTGAGATACAGCTGCCCTTGACGCGCCCTAAAAGGGCGTGGCAAAATCTTGATGTTCGCTCGGGTTACTGTAAATGACAGCACCCTAGTTTTGTTCCTCATGGTCAAATTAGCCAGAAACCGTTGAAAAATGTCATGCCGCTCATACTCAACCTGCTAGGGCTGCTACTGGAGTACAGGGGAAACCACGTGGTGTATTTCGGACGTCAGAGGCAAGGATGGAAGTTTTGCACAAGGTCGGAAGAAGCACAGTGCGACCCTTCTTATCACTTCTGGTCTAAACATGCATTTGTACATATGCGAAGTGGCACCTAATAATCTAAGTTACACACACACACAGAAAAGCCATGTTCCTGCTTTCATAAGCACATGATTCATACAAGGAATATATTAATACAAGGCACTTGATTCATATATTCTTAAGTCATTAACAGTGCTTGGAAATTATCTTCATCCGTGTGGATAGTGCAAAAAGATCGTGTTCTTGTGCTTGTGTGGATAGTGCAAAGATAGTGTTCTTGTGCTTGTGTGTTTGTGGATAGTGCAAAGAGATGGTGCAGAATATATAAATGGTTAAGTCTGTGCAAGGGGCTAGTATAGCCAGTAAAGGGATGGACAGTGGGTTGATATATAATGAGATGAGATGAGATGAGAAGGGGAGGGCAGACTGAGGTAGACTCATGCAGGAAAGACCATCCCCCCTCCCATTCTGCGTGGCGTTGTAAAGCCGAATGGCTCTGGTGACAAAGGACCGATGAGCATGACAGTGACAGGAGTCTGCCACTGAATATGCTCCTCTGTCTGTTGAGAGTTCTGTGTAGTGGGTGGTGGACATTGTCCAAGATAGTCAGCAACCTACTCAGGGTCCTTCTCTCCGCCACTGTTGTGGGAGACAGTCCAGTTCAGTGCCAACAACAGCTCCCGCCTTCCTCACCAGCCTGTCCAGTCACCCCGCATCCCTCTTTTTTATGCTGCCTTCCCAGCACACCACAGAACAGGTAGTCAGTAGTGCAGTGTGTGACCCCTTCAATGTCCTCCCCAAAAGAGTCTTGCAGCACGCTCCAGTCCATTGACTCAAAGCAGTCCCTGAGGGCCTCCTCTGCCTCAGGAGACCAATTCCTGAAGGAGGTGGTTGGTTGTCTGCTCACTTTTGGTGTATATTTGGGTTGTAAGAAAACCAGATTGTGATCTGATTTCCCCAACGGAGGAAGTGGTGTGGCTTTGTATGCGTCCCTCATGTTAGCATACATTGGGTCAATTGTCCTGTCCTTCCGTGTTGGGCAGGACACACAAACTGTTGAAAAGCAGGCAGAGTTGAGTCCAGAGTAACATGATTAAAGTCCCCCCAAATTGCAATGAAGGCCTCAGGATGTTGAGTTTGGAGCCCAGCGATAACGGAGTAGATGGTGTCACACGCGATTTCGACCGTAGCTCGTGGAGGGATGTAAACGCAAACAACAATGGCGTGCGAGAATTCCCTGGGCATAAAATCGGTTGCCTCAGTCAGTGAAAAAAGACCGCCTGATGCTCATTGCTTACAAAGCTGAAAACACCAATGGTGCACTCTACATATTTGCAGAGGCCAGGAAAGTTAGGATTTTAGAGTTAACCAGCAACAACAATTCCATAAGATATGGAAATTATGGAAACCTTCTCGGAAATATCAGGCTACAAGATTAATTGGCATAAGTCTGAAGTAATGCCAGTATCTAGAACCTGTCTTCCAACAATTAATAATACACTTCAGTTCAAGTGGATAGATTCAGGTATGCAATATCTTGGGATTCGGCTTACTCCAACTATTAATGACATGGTACAGGCTAATTTTTACCCATTGCTTCAGCGTATAAAGGATAACCTGGATAAGTGGAAACTGATCAACCTTAGCTTATGGGGAAAAGTTAACACCATTAAGATGATGGGTGCTCCTCAGGTGAATTACATATCAATGATGGTGCTACTAACTGTTCCAGACTTTAAACAGTACAACTAAATAATCAGAGAATTTCTGTGGAATGGTAATAAAAGCATATGAAAGCCACAGGTTCCTACCTCCATCTTTTATGGGATAGCCCTCTAGTTTTTCCTTTTTGGAAACAAATCATTAAAACAATTGGAGAGTGGTTAACTACAGCATTACCAGAGTCTCCACTGTGTCTGCTTGGATAGGTCCCTTCTACCACCAGAAGTGTCTAAAGCAGAGTCTGCCCTGGCACCAGCTGTGTTTATCACTGCAGTAAGAATTGTCCTAGACACTGGAAGAGCCAAATAATGCCTAGTTTTACAGACTGGCTGAAGCTAATGACGGAAAAAGCCTCCTTTGAAGATCTTTTTGCAAGATTGAATGATGGTAGGGGTACATTCTACCATGTCTGGTCTCACTTCCTACATTTTATTCAATTTCAGCTGACTAGTGCCCCATAATTAACTATTTTCAAGTATTATTCAATCTTAACTAACACCCCCTTTTTTCTATTTTATTTATTTATTTCAATTGTGTATTTTTTGTCTGTCTTTATTGCCCTGATTGTTGTGTAGTGTGTGTATAGTGTAGTGAATGTGATGTTAAATGTGAGGTGTTTGTTGTATGTTTCTCACATGAAAAACCCCAAAACACTTTGATTGTAAAAGAAAACGAATTAAATCTCATTTGTGGCACAGCAAACACTATCTTGGAGAGGTCTTTTTCAGAACGTCTGAAACAGCAGGAATGAGACGAGGGGCATAATCCCAAAGCCGCTCGTCCTGAATGAGTTTGTCATCGGTGACATCATCGGTGACATCAGGTTTGATATGGTACATCCGGGCCACATCACGGTCCACGCGGACCCCTTTGCAGTCCGACCTTAGAAGGCCATGCACGGTTGTGCGGTACACCATCCGGGGGTTCACGATCACCTTGAAGTTTTTGAAGGCATTTGGGTTGTTTGGCTTGCGCCACACGTGATCCAGGATGTCCACGCCGGCGACCCCGAGCCACTCCGTCGGCCGATACGCTGCGTTCCTCCTGCTCACCGTGTTCCGGAACACGTGGTTCTCAAACTCGAAGCTGATGTGGCGGCCGTACTGCTGTTCCAGCAGTGGCAGCAGTTCCGTCCAGGTGTCCACCGTGAGCGGCACGATGATCTCGTCCAGGTCCTGCAGCACCACGTACTGCGTCTGGTACATGAAGCGGTACACACAGTCGTTCAGCGCCGCAATTTGCCCAAAGTATTGCAGGTCCCCGGGAGAGACTGAATGCCGCCAGCCTCGTGACACTTTAATATACTCGGTTATGGGCCAGGGGATGATCTCAACAAAGCCAGCCTGAACATAGTAATCCAGCACTCTCTGTGTGGCCGCATTGCAGCTGGACTTGTAGATGGCCACGTGTTGGGCTCCTAGCAATCTGAACATCTCCAGGGTCTGCACCAACTGCATGATGTTGGTGTAGTCGTACATCACCGAGATGCAGACGGTAAACTGGTAAGGGAAGGACTCCTGGTGTTCCTGTTGGTTACGAATGGGGAGAACAGGTTTTTGGCCCCTAAGGGGCCCTGTGTAAATTGCAATGTGTGAGGGCATCAAGCAATTTTCAGGGACTGAGCACAAGATGTCCGCCGTGCCGTAGTCAAACCCGAAGTGGTCAGAGTGGATCTCGTACCTGGCGCTGCTATTTTGAAGTTCTTCATGACAGCAAAACATGCAGGAATAGCTAGGCTTCTCCTCGCGTTTCACAATAGCAATTGTGCGAATTAGAGAGTGTTCCGACCGATGCTCCAAATATGATGACACTAAGTAAGTCCTGGAGTCACTGACGTGGACCAGAGGGTTTGTCACCTCTAGGTGACCACACCGTGTCTTTGCAGTCCTCCCACTTGGATAAGGAGGTGTTAGTCTGGCTCCCAGTTGTCCATCCCAGTTGAGGTAGCAAAAGAGAATGCCAGCACATACAGACACCCCCAACACAAGTTTGCACATGAGGTTGAGGCCATGGTTGGATGTTGGGGACATCAGTGGGTCCTTACTCTTTATTGTTGCGTCTGGGAAATATAAAGCCAACAAAAGGAACAAATATCAACAAAGAGTCAAGCCTCAAACAGAATTATCATCAAACAGAATTATGATAGCAAAAGCTTGAGCATTTATTATTATTATTATTATTATTAATAATAATAATAATAATAATAATATTAATATTATTGGTGCTACTAGTGGTTGTAGTAGTGGTAGTAGTACTAATAGTAGTAGTATTAGTGGTAGTAGTAGTAGTAGTAGTAGTAGTACTAGTAGTAGTGGTGGTATTTTGATCATTCTGATATAGCATAACACATTTTCCTTTTCTGTGAACACACTGCTTTGAGGGCATGGAAGGTAGAGGTTTCATTTGATTTGGTGTTGAGATACCATCGCCAGATCGACAGAATCGCAGAGTCTACCTTAAAGTGGATGATAATGAGATAGCAAAGAGGTGAGGTCATGCATATATATTAGTTGCTGTGCATTGACGAGACAATGACGAAACCACAGGCCCACACTCTGATTCCGACCATGCGAGTGAGCAAGGGCAGAATGGGACACATGATGAGCCAGGACCAAGGCCTGACACAGAAACCGGCACAGGCCAGACAACCAGAGCAGGAAGAAACGTGATACTGCCAACTCGACTGCAGGATTACATACTTTAGTACAGCTTGGCTGAGTAATATACAGCGATGTTGTCAGCTGTATGAGTTCATGGTTTATTTGCACTGTGTTAAATAATGTATTCAATGTTTACTTGAGGATAGGAATACTACATGGAATATGTTTGTGTACTTCTGTTTGGCTAAGAGGGGGGATGTAGTATATTGGGCTGTGTTGTGTTCTGACAGCCAATCACGTTGGACTAGGAAGTTCGGGTCCACTATTCTAGCTTTCATACATGTGGTAATCAGTTGCTACTGTACTCTATTAGTAAAGCTAATGATTTGCCTCTAAGCCATTGTGTATTCATTTCATGAGGCACGGAACATGATATAGTGGTCAGACAAAACCTTTGCCTTTCCAAACAGTTCATTATCTCCTGCGAGTTGAAGGGTACTGGGGTGTAAAGCATCAAAGACATGACAGGTTGCTCACATACTACTGAATCTTTGGGAAACACAACACAACATGATGGGAAACAATCGCAACATGTTTGGGTGGGCTATAGAATCTTTGACAACAATATTACCCAGACATCCTTGCTATTTTTCGATGGCAATATTACTTAATAAAAACGAGATTCGTTTCATTCAGCAAAAGACAAATGAGGCTAAATGAATTATTTGCTGTTGTTAAGACTGACTATTGTTAGAATGTCTATTGGGCAGGTGATAGGTCATAATTATGAAAAACGGACACCATAATTGAGAAATGTTTGCGAATTGATGGCACTGGATCATATACCTATTTTATCGATTTAATTCTCAAAGCGGGGGGCAAGTCAGTTCTCAATGTTAATGCAGATGATTTGGCCGATAATGTTGTCTCACTTCTACGATGACATTGAGGACGGGGCCCCCTTTCGACACGGGTCCTAGTGCAGCTGCACTCCCTGCACTCCCTATAGTTACGCCACTGGCCCGCTGTATTCCCTCTAACTGGCTCACACATTCAGTAGCCTAAACTTTAAGAAGGCTATACTTTCGCTGACAACTATAATTGCTATATTTTCTAACTCTTCTGGTAGGCCTATCTTTTTTTCGAGTATGGAGATCTGAAAGGCCGATGCCTTGCATTGTATCAGCCTGACCCGTCATTAAGAGAAGACATTGGGCTAGACCACCAGCAATCTTCAGCTGCCACGGGAGTAATGACCAACTGCCATGGGAGTAATGACCAGCAATGAGCCAGCTCCAGTGGGATGCAGTCTTTCTTTATCAGCATTTACACTTGTAGCATAGGCTACACATCAGCTCACAAATTCTGTTACGGTTCCGGCTTGGCTGAAAACGCTGTAGGTGTCCTCACTCGACTCCTCACACATTCCGTTGCACTACATCAACAGGTTGTCACAGCAATCTCGCGCATCGCCACAGTGTCACAGGTTTTTTTTTTTTTTTTTACTTTAAACCAAATTAATTTCTAATTACGGCAAGATGAACTAAATTGGCCCACTATTGTAACAGTATTGAGAAATTCCATAACTTAGAAATGTTACAAATATCAAATAGGCTACATATTAGCTCAGTTCTTCATAAAGCACACAGGCTACACAACTCAGTTTCTTCCGTAAAAAGCATTTTTTTAGGCATTTCAAATGTTAAAAGCTTACATAACGAAGTGGACGTTGAATTGATGGAGAAGTGATGCCATACCTTTAATCTCCATCTGTTCTCCTGTTCACATGGTTCACATTTCCCTGTTTGCAACACATTTCTCACGAAGTCTCATGTAGACTAGTAGGCTATTGCAATTGGCGCCTCGACGGAGAGTCAAGCAGAAGTGAGAATGGGAGGAAATTGTTTGTCAGACTTTAAGGACAAATGCACCATAGTCCACAGAAGTCCATTAAAAGAATTTGCAATGCTCTCTAATGACAAACAAGCCAAGCAGAGAGAGAATTTATGACTGTTATGGTGCTTGCTATGTCTACTACTACTATTACTACATCAACTACTCAGTGGCGATTTTAGCCTGAAATTTCTGGTGGGGCAATTTTGTATGACATCATGTCACCTCACAAAAATAGAGGTAGCTGATTATCATAAGCAGTAGGCCTATATAGACCAGTAAGCTATGCTATGATCTGCATTTTGAGTGCCAGCAGGGAGCAGAAATCCTATTTCAAATACATTTCACATGCTTCAGCGCTCAGCGCGACACCAAGAAATAGAAATTTGGCTGTTGTTTTCCTCTCAAAGAAAAGAAAATATCACTCAACTTACAGTCTCACATCTACAAGTGTTTGTGTTTGCAAAGACACACAGATTTTCCAGAGATAAATAAACAGAAAATGACGTACTAACCACACTAAAAACACCAAATCCCAGAGTCCTCCTGTGCCCCAGCACACTGCCCCTCGAGCATAAGCCTAATAGTGCTGATCAGAGCACCAATGGGAGCTGAGTTATCCTCGTCATGCTTGCTTTCAAGTCCCCATAATAATAAATAAACCCTTCAGAGCCAAATTGTGTGTCCATGCTTGCTTGTCACGACCTTGTGCCATTTTAACAGAGAAGTAAGGGAGGGAATTTGGGTTTTTTCCCCCCCTTGAATCTGAACTCATGTACAACTGATCTTATTCTCTTTCTAAAAAGGATATACGGTGACATCTATGGAGTGAAATGAAGAGATGGTCTGTGCAGTATCCACAAAATAACATATTAGCATGTTTACTGTGTTTCCAATGTGTGATAATGATCTTCTCTTAACAGGCATTATCACAGAGGATGTGTTTTGTGTGGAGGCTTTGTCATATTCACCAACCCATCCCTATGAAACAGAAATCTTTATTTTTGAATCATTTATGAGAGAAATATTAAATAGATTTGGGCATACTTTTATGGACAATTAAGGGATGGGCTACCAGAGACCCACAGATCAGGAAAAAATTAAGTGAATCAGTTTCCTAATTAAGGCATCCTTAATTCACAGTTAGTGGTACTGCGTGGATAACAAAACAGGTAATCAAACAACATCCGCTAAGTGTCTTTTAGGAAGTTAAAAATACTTTTTCCTTGCTTTGTTTCCTAGTGCATACGAAATCATTCATATTCACCATCTTAGTGTCATGGACTGCATAGCCTATATTTTATTTGGATAAACATTTACAGAGCACTACCGCCCTCTTGTGTCTAGTGTTGGTACAGCAAGGAAGTATTCTTCTGTCCTATGGGTGAAATCGGTTGTCTCAGTCACTGAAAAAGACCGTCTGATGCTTATTGCTTACAAAGCTGGAAACACCACAGTGATGCACCAATGGTACATATATGCAGAGGCCAGGCGAGTTAAGGTTTTAGAGTTAACCAGCAACAACAATTCCATAAGATATATTCAATGTATTTGTGAGGTTTCATTCCAAAGCAAACCACTGCAAAGCAATAGTCTGCTTGGTTGTTTAGGACGTTTGTCAGCAGAGCTTTTAGGTTAAAAGAGGCCTTGACATGCTGAAAGCCAAACAGTGTGACACAGAAGCATGAGTCAACCATTCATTTTTTCTAGAACACTTGAAGCACTTGTCTGTCAATCTCTGTTTGGAGAGCAAAGTTAAACACGATGCAATGACAGGTTATAGGCAGGATGGCTTGAGTACTGGGTGGGCACACACAACTTAACATTGTGTGGAAGCTCAGTAGCTTGGGCCATTATCTCAAGCCCGAGAGGTGCCAATATTGGCTCGTTGACTTGACTGGAGCCACTCTGGGTTACCTCGGCCCTAATGGGTCTGCTATGGGCCTCACCCCCACCACATGAGAGGAGATTACTCTGGCACTAGTGAAGGGCTTAACGTCTCAAACATGTTAATGATCTCAATTTCACACTCTTCACAGCTGATGTCTTGCTAAATTCATTGTGAAAAAAAAGGGTGACCCTCAGATGCTATTTGACTTTTTGCACCCTGGTATTTCTTTCAGGAAATGTATACATTTCTCCTGTACGTTTGCTACTAGGTGATGCAGTAGAACTCCCCTGGTAAACGGCAGTGATGCGGCATAACGGTAGTATCCTCTAGGTGTCAGCCTCGACCAGGAGGTGGCACAGAACTCTGTGAATGTAGCACAAAGGTACCCCTGGAGGTGTTGTGCCTTGGGGCGATCAGAAGATTACACGGGCGGTGACTGAAGGAGTCCCCCTATCCCTGGAGATCCGCTGAAGCAGTGCTTGTTTACTACTGAGCCTTACAGTATGTAGTCATTAGAGGAAGGCAACTCTCAGAGACAGCACGGAAAAAGCAGGAGACCTTGTCATCTGTGTTTTTGTCATCTGTGTTTTTGAAGGTAGAGAGAACAGAGAAACAAATGCATTGGGTATTGGGGCTGCACTATGCGAGAGAGTGTTTTATTGTTTTATTAACTGTTTGTTCAGTCATCGTGCGTGCGTTTATAGAAGCACTGATTCATTGACAGGGTTCTTTCACTTCTAAGACTAGGAGGGAACTTCCACCCCACACCCTGACCCTTCCTCACTGAGCAGTCGGGGCATTGAAGCCACTGCTGTTCATTTCTCCAGGAAGAAGAGAAAAAAAAGCCCCTCCCATCCCCCTGCAGGTTTCTTTAAAAAGTCTGCTGAAGACGTATTGCCCTTCAATGGATTTGCAAATCACCAACCCCCCCACCCCAACCCCCCCACCCCCTCCCCGCCCCCCCTGCATTAGCATACAGATGTTGTTAAGAAAAGAGAGTGGCTTCACAAAAGAACTGCCCTGTGCTACCACACAAGCTGTGCCCTGCATTTCATTTATGGCCTGAAGGACCCCCCCCCCCCCCCTCCCCACCCGCCCCCTCCTCCTCGTACCCCTCCCCCGTTGCCCCCCTCCTAACACAGACCTACCCCCACCTTCTGTGTCAGGACCATCGCTATTGTCTGAAATTATTCAACAGTAGGGCATTCTAAGTCTGCCAGGCACAGAATGTCGGAACAAAGCCAAAGAAAACATGCACACACACACACACACACGCACACACACACACACACACAAAAGGCCTCACTTCTGTTCTCTTGTCTCAGAAAGAGAGCGAGAGAGAGAGACCATCAAAGTTAAACCATAGACTAAGGAGAGAAGGAAGGGGTGCTTGTCTGAAAAAGAAGAGCCTGTAGAAATGTGTAAAAATGCTGATAGACAATGAAGCACATGGAGTCAAGCATTCTTATAGAGAGGGGAAACTCCCAACCATTAAGACAAAGGGAAGAGCTGCATTTTCCTCCGAAAAGTTTATTTTGAACTTTTGAACAAAAAAAACCCAATATATATTAGGATAACAACCTGGGACACCTATCCCACGGAATGTAAACATTACACTTAAATTATATAAAAAAAAAACATAATATAAAAATGACACTTTAAAAAAAATCAGAACAAACCAAAATAAATACGTTTTTAAGTTAACAAAATGCAAAAAGCATATTTTCTCACAGTTAGGGCACAATGGATGTCAATTTCATTTTTCGCTATACATGAACTAAAAACATGCCCACAGCTTTACCAAAGCATCAGCTATTCACAAGAATCTCTGCCCAAAGGAAAGACACTCCTGAGTAGCTGATTCTTCGCTTGCAAAACATGACACACCTTTGAACATAGAGTGCAAGATTCTTAAGATACAAGTTGGCGTTGTGGCACTTCCTTATACATTGTTACTCTGCCATGTTTAAAATGAAACAAAAAGAAAGAATAGCAAACACAAACACGTACACTTTTGTTCTTCTCAGTTGAGAATGGAGGCTTACATGGCAACAAAAACATGAGAGAATAAAAGTGTCAGCTGGGATAGACCGTAAATAGACACTTTTAAACAGTCTTTTAAAAGAGCGTCCTGGACAACCGCCACGTGACTTTGCGTGTTTGTTTCTTTTTTTGTTTCGGCAGATGAACACCTCAGTGAGTCTTTTTTTTTTTTGATTGTACTGTGGAACTTGCAGCTGAACTAATTGTGATCAACAAGAGAAGTAATCCTAAGACATCAAACATTCAAGGATGCCTGTGTTGTTGTGTTCACTTAAAGCTAAATAGTTGCTCAAACAACAGCAAACAATGTGAACCAAATAGAGCATTTACATTTTTCAAAGCAGACAGAGTATTAAAAAGTGAGAATACTATAATACAAAACAGCAATAAATACATCTGGAAAAGCCCTGTGGTTAGACTACGTGATAATACTGTTCATTAGGTGCCTCCACTAAAGGCTACGTTGTTTACAGTACATTTTCCTCACCTACAAACAATATAAACTAAGTTGCAGCTTTGGTTACACAAACAGGGAACATCGATCCACTTACTAACGTGAAACTGGGAGTAAGTGACTCAAACATGTGACCTAGGGGTTAGTCCTTATGACAAGCATACGGAGGGGAAATTCAATATCAATCCTGAAACAGGATTTGTAGAAAACAGGAAGAAAAACGTTTTTGTGCAGTACCCACAGTAGTTCAAAAGGGTATACAACAGTATACATTGCCAATGTTTTGATATACATGTCTATATATATATATATATGCATAAACGAGTCTGACAGTACGTTTTACAAACACTAAGCAGAAATACTCCTGCTGGGATGACAATGCAATATGCACACATTTAAAAGTTTTAGTCGTCTTAAACAGACAAGCGGCTAAAGATGGGGAGTCGTCTGCCGTCTAAACTAGGGGAGTCGGAACCACTAAGGCTGCTGGAGCTTGTGTAACCCTCCTTGTCGGAGAGAGAGTCGGCTGACGTGCTACGCTGAAGCACAGACAGGCCGGTGAATGTGAAGGCATTTCGGTGGCAGTTCTGCGCCACCGCCATGGGCGCAAAACCCGAGCTAACTTTGGAATCTGCGAGCCTGAACAGGCGGTGGTGGTTCGCGATGAGATGGTCGCTGTCGAGGTCAGCAGAGAGAGGGTAGCTTTGTTTGAGTGCGCGGGGCTCGGGGTAGAGAGGCGAGAGCAGGTCAGGGCTGCCGGTAGAGGGAGGTGGGGACACGGAGGAGGCCCTCGAGAAGGTCATGGGCTCTTGGACGGCCTGGAAGCCAGTCAGCGGCTGAGAGGAGAAACCGGCGAAGCTGACGCTCTGACGCATGAGCTGTGGACGCTCTCTCATCTTCTGCCTGGTGTTTGGCGCCGTGCCACCCAGGCATACTTCATCTGCGTTGTGGACAAAGTGACAGCGTGCGCCATAGGGGCAGAAGCCGATGGTGTGAAAGGTACGACACGGCTCCGTCTTGTACTTTGGATGCCTGTTGAGGCCCCGCATCTCATCCATGCCATGAGCGAATTGACATTTGGCCCCGTACTTGCAGGTGCCATTCTCTTCGTATGTGCGGCACAACTCGGTCTTATAACGAGGCGAGATGGAAGGAGTTGGGGACTTGGGAGAGGACAGCGAGCTGGTGCTTACGCTCAGGCCTGGTGGGGGCATGAGACATGTGGATGTGGTCAGTTGTGGTGGTAGCTCGGTGGTTCCCAGGCTGCCAACGTGCCCTTCAATCATACTGGCCGATCGATCCACTCGAAAGGGGATATGGTTGAGAGTGGAACGGGGCAACTGTTGCTGCTGGTTCCACTGCTGATTGACTGTGTTGAGAGGCCAGAAGGAAGGCTCGGCGCTGGCATCGAAACTGCCGCTGTTGAACTTAGAGTTTGGCAGGGTGACCGGACATAAGGAATGTCTACGCTGAAATCCCACGGCGCGCTGCTTCTGTGTTGTGGGTAGTGCGCCATCTGTTATGTCCAGACCACGTAAATTCTGCAACACACACAAGGGGAATAGAGTCACATTCCACATTCCAATGTTCTTTTAGACATGATTGACTGAGGAGTTAGGGGAATTATTAGGAGAAAACGCACTGAATATTGCAGAAACATAACAACACTAGCCTCCTCTCCTCATTCTCATAGTAAAGCTCTTCAAACGGAAGTTTTCAATGAAGAAAAACGCGCTTAACTGATGTGCAACATGCCCTGTTAGGTTTCTTTGGTAAAAAGAGTAGAAAATGCGTCACTGAACCTTGAGGGCTTAGTAAGGAATTCAACATGAGCAAACACAAAATACGTCTAGTTAACATTTTACATAAGTTCCTAACGTTTGTTAGACATTCAGTTTAGAAGAAAGGCAACTTTTTAATGTTTGTTTTCCATGTTTGAAACACTCACCTTGCAAAACTCATCGCCCAGCTCCAAAAACGGCGTTAGGAAATCAGATGGCATCCTGAAAACGCACTGGGTGATATCAGAATATGAGTAAAGACGCCCCGGCTAAGCACTCCCGAACTTTGCCGACCATCTGCTCGAAACTTTTTAAATAGTAGAAGACTGTAACCCCACCCACATCGAAGACTAGGCGTGTCTTCCTCCTGAAGTCAAACCTCCGCAGCGGACCTGAGGTGGCAGACCACTTGAAACTTTTTGGCTGGAATGTAGAATGTAGATCACTGAAGTATAGTCTATAGTCTATACTTACTCCTTTAAGTTAAAAGTCGAGTCATGACCCATTTATTTACTGTAGGCTGTGGAAAATACAGGAGTTTATGATTAAGTATTTTCTGAGGCCCAGTGTGCAACCTGGGCAAAGTTTGCACTTTTAGCAAATGTCATAGTAAACATATTTCAAGTGTTAAAACACATTATATTAACAATAGTCAGGAACAGTTCTATATGGATATTAAAGTTCAGTTACAATGAATCACACACCATCCCCATCTTGATACTGACACCTCTGTAACACATCTGTTATTTTGAAAACATGCTTTTAAGAGAGTCACCCTTCCCCCACACCCAAAGTATTAGTGACATACTAGTGCACTGGTAGGTTAGTAAAGGCATGTTGCATTAGCATAAATATTAGTGGCATGCTAGTGCACTGGTAGGTTAGTACAGGCATGTTTAAT
>NC_045160.1:24248302-24253302 GCF_900700415.2 Clupea harengus
GTGTCTTAAAATTCACAGCCTGCAACGAGTATGGGCCAGAGGGAAGAGAAAGGGAGAGAGAGAGAGAGAGAGAGAGAGAGAGAGAGAGAGAGAGAGAGAGCATGAGCATGAAAAGACATAGACTGGAAAGGCAAGGAAAGAGAGAGAGAGAGAGAGAGAGAGAGAGAGAGAAAGAGAAAAAGAGAAAGAGAGAGGGGGGGGCCTGGAGATAGTGGAAGAAAGTGAGATAAACTGAAAGAGAACACACATGGAGAGATATATTAGAAGTTGAGAGAAGAGAGAGAGAGAGAGAGGAGAGAGAGAGAGAGAACCAGTCATCCCTACTTAATTATTGATTGCTCACACGCCAGTACAAAGTTGTGTTTCACTCGAGACAGATGGTGGGACTCTGGCCTCTTGCCAAACACAAGTCAGATTTCAGCCTGGTTTGGAACTTCAGGTCTGCTCATAAGGTTTGTGTTTGAATTTAAATGGTTAGAAAATGACATGAAAACGAAAAAAAAATGAATCAAGAGCTTAA
The DNA here is from genome assembly GCF_900700415.2 of Clupea harengus. Classification (NCBI taxonomy): domain Eukaryota; kingdom Metazoa; phylum Chordata; class Actinopteri; order Clupeiformes; family Clupeidae; genus Clupea; species Clupea harengus. Next base: position 24,248,823 of record NC_045160.1, read on the forward strand.
ACACAGATGGAGTTTGGTCATAGGCTGCCGGTCAGGGGACATCTTCTACAGTCTTGAGCAGAACATCTGCAGTTTTATGTTAGAAGAGAGGTGGCCAATTGTGTGTGTGTGTATGTGTGCATGTGTGTGCATGTGTGAGTGTTTATGCATGTGTGAGTGTTTATGCATGTGTGTGTGTGAGTGTGTGTGTGTGTGTGCATGTGTGTGTGTGTGTGTGTGTTTGTTTGTGTTGATGTCAGAGGCAGGATGTCTGCACTCTGATGGGGCAGAAACCGGCCCTCTCCCAGGGGCAGCTTAACCTCTTCTGCCCCCCCCCATCCCCTTTATCCCTTAACCCCCCCCACCCCCACCCCGGCATCTGCAGTTCACCAAACTGCTTTATGCTCCAATGGCAACCGAGATGGCTGGACAAAGCCTGCAGCCACTGCGACAGAGCATCCCCGGTGGGAGGGGGGATTTAGGGGGGTGGATGACCTTTCACCCTTCACAGCTGCTTCTCTGCAAAGGCACCTATCCCACAATCCCCTTCTTTCTCCTGCCATGGTCGGGGGGTCAGGGAAGGGGAGAACAAGGCGGTGAGTATTCAGGAGGCTTTTCTAGAACGTTCCACTGTGTGAATGCTGAAAAGACGGCATTCTGCGCCGGACGACCTCGCTGATGGTCGAGCCCTGAAGAGGACACGGTTCCCGAGAGAGAGAGAGAGAGAGAGAGAGAGAGAGAGAGAGAGAGAGAGAGAGAGAGAGAGATGTCAGTGATGACTTGGCTTTCATGATGAGACACCCCCGCCAACACGGGTGCCAGAAAAACCTGAAAAAAGAGGTGCCCACGGGTGGTGCCATTGTTTGATCGGAGAAAACATTCCGACGGCAAATCACATAAACGGTCTTGCCCGTCAGTCTGCCAATAGCGTGCGTTGGCAGGCGACATGCATTCACAGCAGTGTCAAGTAAAAGCCAGGCATCTGGTTTTCCTCTCTCGACTCCCCTGCAACTCAAGACCCAAGCCAACATGGGGTGACAAGTCACTGTGTGGGGATTTTTTTTAATGAGTGACCATGTGGCAACCATACTTTTTTTTTTTAGATGAGTCACATTTTGCCAACCACATTTTGTGGATGAGTCACAGTTTTTTTCAACCCTATTTTTTTTTCTCGACGACTCACAGTTTTGAAATCACATTCTTTTTGCCGAGTCAGGGTGCTGACAATGGTGATCTTTCCGCCGAGTCACCGCGCGGTGCGGGCTGCGGTCAGAGCCTGCCGGAGCGGGTAATGGGATGTGTCTTTGGGGTAATTAGAGAACAGAGAGGCGGGCGCCATTAATATTGATCAGCCGCTGCCCTCCCGGAGGGACCTCTCTTCACCTGCTTCTACTTTCCCACGCTTTCTCCATCCCTCCTCCTCCTCTTCCTCTTCCTCCTCCTCCTCCTCCTGCTCCTTCTCTGGCCACTGGCCTCCAGAGACATGCTGAGTGTCTGCTCAGACCCACACCGACCCGCTTCGCTGAGCTTTGCCTCCGACCCGCTCTTACCTGATCTCGGGTTGCCTCAGTACCAACTCAGAACCTGCTCCGACACGCTCAGACCTGTTCAATACCGGCGCTGTCATCTTGGACTGGATCAGTACCTACTAACCCTAACCCACTCAGACTAGCTAAGTACCCGAACCCTAACGTCTTGGACTGGTTCAGTACCGTCTAAATCAGTGTCTGCTCAGTACCAGGTCTGTCCATTTGTATCGTCTCAGACTCAATACTCAGTAGCTCAATACCTGGTACGCTGACTGACCTATTCTGACATTATCGCATTTCCTCTGACCATTCTTTTGCAGTGACCACCATTTCATAATAGAGAGACATTTTGAACATTCTGTCTCTGTCTTGGTTATTGTGGTGGTTGCACAGCGATTCTCTCTGGACATGCACCCCAACTCCGTCCCAGCCAGACCCAGTTAGACCAAGTAAGATCCAGCCAGACCCAGAAAGACCTAGTAAGACCCAGTAAGTCCCAGTAAAACCCAGTTAGACCCAGTAAGACCCAGTAAGACCCAGTTAGACCCAGTCAGACCCAGTAAGATCCAGTTAGACCCTGTAAGACCCAGTTAGACCTAGCTAGACCCAGCTAGACCCAGTAAGACCCAGGCAGACCCAGTAAGAACCAGTAAGACCCAGTAATACCCAGTAAGATCCAGCCAGATCCAGTTAGACCCAGTAAGACCCAGTTAGACCCATTTTTAAAAGAGAGCACTGATTGCGATGACCTTAACTCCAGAGGTACAGTACAGTAGCTAAAGGCACCATGTGCAGCATTGGTGTTTATTCTGGGGGTCATGAGAAGACATTTTCTGGAGGACCTTAGGCAACGCGCTGGATCATAAAAAGTAATCAAATCGGAAATATAGGGTGGGGCAAGGCCGTTAAGTGATTTATAGAGAAGAAGGAGTATTTGGAACTCAATTCTTTGTTTTACAGGGAGCCAGTGCAGTGATTTAAGAGCAGGGGTGATATGATTACATTTTGATGTTCTAGTGACTATTCTAGCAGCTGCATCTGTTTTGTTAGACATTTACATTACATTTAGTCATTTAGCAGACGCTTTTATCCAAAGCGACTTACATATGTGCGACTTACAATGTATACACATTTTACATTCACACTGATGGCACACTGCACATCAGGAGCAATTAGGGGTTCAGTGTCTTGCTCAAGGACGCTTCGACAGGGAATCGAACTAGCAACCTTCTGATTACTAAACGACTTCTTTACCTCCTGTACCACTGTCGCCCCTAGACCAGCATAGAGTGCGTTACAGTAATCTAACCGACTTGAGATAAATGCATGAACTCATTTTTCAGAATCCTGTAAAGACAGGAAGCCACGGACTTTAGAAATATTTCTGAGGTGGTAAAAGGCTGTCTTAGTAATGTTAGATATATGCTTTTGAAAATTAAGATCTGCATCAAGAGTCACTCCAACATTTTTAACATTCTCGCATGGTTTTGCCAAGAGGGAGGTTAGAATTGGTTGAAAGTGATTTCTCAGTCAGACCCAGGCAGACCCAGTTAGACCCAGTAAGACCCAGTAAGACCGAGTCTGACCCAGTTAGACCCAGTAAGACCCAGGCAGACCCAGGCAGACCCAGTAAGACCCAGTCTGACCCAGTCTGCTCTGCCCTAGAGCAAGATGGTTCCGGATCGGCTCTGGCTGACACATGGGCCATATCTGGCCCAGGGGCTGGGTGGGGGCAGAAGGAGTGAGAGGGGGAGAGGGAGGGGTAGATAGAGAGAGGGAGAGAGAGAGAGGGAGAGAGGGAGGGGAGAGAGAGAGAGAGAGGGGGGGAGAGAGAGAGGGGTAGATAGAGAGAGGGGGAGAGAGAGAGGGAGAGGGAGGGGTAGATAGAGAGAGGGGGAGAGAGAGATGGGGGGAGAGGGAGGGAACATTTGATGGTGTTGTTAATTTTGATTTGCAGTCTCACGGTGGAGAGGATGTGGTGTTATGTAACAGACCATAGACAAACACACACACACACACACACACACACACACACACACACACACACACACACACACACACACACACACACACACACACACACAGATGGATTAACAGACACACTCCCTCAGGTTCCAACCAGCTTTGAATTCTCTTTGAAAAAAAAAAACAGCAAAAGATGAATATGTAGCACGGAGATTTCAAAGAGAAAAGGATGAAATGTTCCGTGTGTTTGATGATCTTTTTGAACACTCAATAGCGCCGTAGTCCATTAGCTGATTACACACGGTAATTGATGTTCCATCACTAACGTTACTGCTGCAGTGGCCAAACATTTAACTCAGATACAATTTAAACCTCATTTCACTATCAATTTAATTAAGAAAAAAATAAACATGTTTTGAATATTTTTTTTTAGTCACATTTTGGCCGTTTGAGCTCTTCAAGTTTTGGTTGGTGTGCTTATCGCATCGCCTCTTTTTTCTCTCTGTTTAAAGTCTACAAATCCTTATTTGGGTACCGAGTGAAGCACAACAAAGGCAACAGATGGCCACTGAGAAAAGCTGAAGAAACACAAATTAACATATTAAAACAACAGAGAAGAATTGAAAGAAAATTAGTGTGTTTTGGGAGAGAAACTGAATGTCAGTGGTCTTAAATAACCTCTTTGGAACAGAAAGCCTTTGTCAGCCGGTAGCTGCATTAATTGGTGTGGTTTTCAAACAGCACTTTAACTTGCGCTGCCACTCCGAGGCTTCCATAGAGCAGGGCCAAGGCGCTTTCACTGGCCATATCTGTCGTCTGCCAAACATCTCTCTCATCCAACTATTCTGCTCTCTCTCTCTCTCTCTCTCTCTCTCACACACATTTCTCTGCACATCTCTCTCTCTTTCTCTCTCTCCCTCTTTCTTTCCTCTTTTGGTCCCCTCTGCCTCTCTCTCTTTATCTTCCTCTCTCTCTCACTCCCCCTTCACCCCATTCTCTCTCTCCCT
>NC_045160.1:24265802-24275802 GCF_900700415.2 Clupea harengus
ACACACACGTGTGCGGATGACGAGCATGCATGTACACATATACACACACTTACACACACACACACACACACACACATGCACAAACACACAAACACACAGGCGTGCATGTACAGCACGCATGCATACACATGCACACAGACATGCATGTTTGCACAAACACACACACACACATGTGTCTGCGTGAGATAGAGAGACAGTGAGATAGAGAGAATGACAGACAGCGAGACAGTAGAGAAGAAAGATGCGGATTAGAAGGTAGAGAGAGAAAGAGAGAGAGAGAGAGAGAAAGAGAGAGATGGAGTGAAACAGAGAGCATGAGACAGAGAGCGTGCGAGAGAAAGAGAGAAATGGAGTGAAACAGAGAGAGTGAGACAGAGAGAGAGAGAGAGAGAGAGAGAGAGAGAGAGCTATGTGTTTGGCCCTTGAGAGCCCCCAGTGATATGGGCGGGAGGTGTGTGGGGGTTATTCTAGCATGTGATTAGACTGGCGCTGATGTGGCCTCTTCTTGTTTCACCTGCAGGAGGTCCTCTGCCTGCGTCTCCTCTTCTCCTCTTCACCTCCTCTTCTCCTGTCACCTGCAGGAGGTCCTCTGACTGCGTCTCCTCTTCTCCTCTTCACCTGCAGGAGGTCCTCTGCCTGCGTCTCCTCTTCTCCTCTTCACCTCCTCTTCTCCTGTCACCTGCAGGAGGTCCTCTGACTGCGTCTCCTCTTCTCCTGTCACCTCCTCTTCTCCTGTCACCTGCAGGAGGTCCTCTGCCTGCGTCTCCTCTTCTCCTGTCACCTCCTCTTCTCCTGTCACCTGCAGGAGGTCCTCTGCCTGCGTCTCCTCTTCTCCTCTTCACCTCCTCTTCTCCTGTCACCTGCAGGAGGTCCTCTGCCTGCGTCTCCTCTTCTCCTCTTCACCTCCTCTTCTCCTGTCACCTGCAGGAGGTCCTCTGCCTGCGTCTCCTCTTCTCCTGTCACCTGCAGGAGGTCCTCTGACTGCGTCTCCTCTTCTCCTGTCACCTAGGGAACGCCTCTGACTGCACCTCCTCTTCTCCTGTCACCTAGGGAACGCCTCTGACTGCACCTCCTCTTCTCCTGTCACCTAGGGAACGCCTCTGACTGCACCTCCTCTTCTCCTGTCACCTAGGGAACGCCTCTGACTGCGTCTCCTCTTCCCGTGTCACCTAGGGAACGCCTCTGACTGCGTCTCCTCTTCCTGCGTCACCTAGGGAACGCCTCTGACTGCTCCTCCTCTTCACCTCCTCTTCCCGTGTCACCTGCAGGAGTGTCTCTGACTGCTCCTACTCCTCTCCTGTCACCTAGGGAACGCCTCTGACTGCGCCACCTCTTCTCTACGTACTCTCACTCTGCTCTCTCTTTCTCTCTCTCTCTCTCTCTCTCGGATGAGGAGAAGAAGACTTGCAGAGGTCACCTTTCTGCACAGCACAGGATGTGGTCACCGTTCTGCACAGGATGTGGCGGCGCTGCAGAGGGGCTGCTATCTCACACCAACATCCCCCTCTCACTCATCTCCCATCGCACACAGTGACACAACATCCCCCCATCCCCCTCTCACTCACCTCCCATCTCACACAGTGACACAACATCCTCCCCCTGAAGAAGGCCACGGATGACATCACCCATAATACCAGCTAATAAATGGCAAGCAGGTTAGTATTTACTGTCATTGGAAAACTGGTGTCCTCTCCCATGGGATCTGAAGTCAAGATGAATAAAACTCCGCCGTGGTTCTTTCCTGTCTGATAACTCATTCTTGAATCAGAGGAGGCTGTTATAACTACAAACTCGATAGTACTGACACAATCTCACATCTGAAGCAGGCTATCCACTCTAAGCAGGCTGTTTGCTAACCCCCCACTTCGCTAAGACGGGTGATTTTGGTGGTGAAGTCTTTTCCCCCCTTCTAAGGTGACTCACATAGACAGTCACAGATCATATTTTCACATTGTTTTACCCACTATGACTACCAACATAAATATTTAAAACATTTCAATCTAGTTTTTTTTCACACTGTAGGAACCCCTATCCTCATGTGACTCAGTGACATTGTCGCTGGCTAGTCACACGGTTGCACATTTGAATTTGGCCAAATTAACAGTTTGCCCAAATGTGGTGTGGCCACATTGCCAGCCAAATTAATAAATAATCAAATTAAAGATGCTAATGTATTCTGATCAAAGGAACTTGAATGGGGGTGTGAATGGTTTGCTTTTGCATTGATAGCTGTCTAGCTGCTACTGTTTCCATAAATCACACACACACACACACACACACACACACACACACACACACACACACACACACACACACACACACACACACACAAACACACACAAACACACACACAAATAGAAAACAGAATCTTAGCAGATAAAGAAAACAATGGGAGTGAACAGGCCACAGCGACGACTTGCTGGATTCCATTTAAAGTCATTCATCACGGGAACCAGTGACAGTCAGTAACGGAAGTGCAAATACGCCTGCAGCATTAGGTGCTAAAAACTACACTCATTAACAGACTCCAAAGCAGGAGCTGAAGTCACAGTTCTCCTGTAGCCAAAGGCAACAAAACCTAAACCTGATAGTGTGAGCACTATATCAAACACCCTACCCAGGTAAGCAGCTTGGTTTTAGCGTGTTTGTTTTGGGAATGCTGCTGAAACAGAGATGAAAGGGCATAAGTAATCGGTGGTCTTCCAGGCAACCAGGCGAGAAGGAGAAGCCATGTTCAAGGCTAGTAATATATAGGGGACTCGGGAGCACATGCTTTGGGAGCTGTTAACCGCTCAGTCATCCCCGTCAGGAACTACCCCACTGCCCTCTCAGGGCACAGAGAAGGCGTGTAGCACCACCTACTGGCCAGAGAGGGTAATGTTCTTGCAATTTGCCTCTGGTCTTTCATGAGCCACTTTCATGAGAGGTACTGCACACTTAAATGTGTTTTTTAGAGCCGTGAACTAAATTATATGAGTGTACTGTGATGAAATAGACCAGTGGTGGTGTTAATATTGATAAAATTGCCATTTTTATAAAAATTTCCCTTTAGCATTCTTCAAAAATTAGGGAGTGCGTAGAGCTGGTGCTAAAGTTACACTTTTAAGGGGCAATACTAATCCAATACACTCAAATTGCTCCTGGTGGCCTTCTAGTTGTCTGTCCTCTAGTTGTCTGTCCTCTAGTTGTCTGTCCTTTAGTTGTCTGTCCTCTAGCTGTCTGTCCTTTAGTTGTCTGTCCTCTAGCTGTCTGTCCTCTAGCTGTCTGTCCTCTAGCTGTCTGTCCTCTAGTTGTCTGTCCTCTAGCTGTCTGTACCGTGTGTGTACTCAAAAACCCTCCAGTGTTCGTGCACAGTCCTGTCGCTGTAAAACAAGCTCTGTGGCTCGGACCAAGCCATAAACAATTACAGCCAATCAACACATTGCTTCAGGAACATGGAAGGGAGGGCTGTAATTTGATTGGCAGTTGAACTTCAATATTTTTACGCCAATACTGAACTTAACCTTTCTCCATAATCACTGACGGCACCTTTAAAGACATCTTACAACATGGGTGAAAGATAAAGATAGCAATGCATTATTTGACACTGAAGAGGGTTTACTGAATGAAATAAAATAAATGAATAAGCTAAATGTGTAAACATGTACTGTAAATTCCATCCGTGTGTTTTTCCAGCTCTACCTGTGGGAGCTTAATTAAAATGAGCTTGGCAAACGACCCAGGGAGAGAAAAAGCTACGCTGACAACTGAAAAATGTTTGCACGAAAAATGAATGCAATATCACCACCATCCACAAACAGAGTCGTCTCCTCCCCTCAGGCAAAGAGGTCATTTCCAAGACAGAGAGAGATGATTCAAAACATTTGCAAGAACAAAACTAGGCACGAGAGACAACAGCAGCATATTTATGTACAGGGTCTGAGGATTATATTTATGGATGTAGTCCTACCATAATATGAGCTTCATATTTATGGATATATTCCTACCATAATATTAGTTTTATATTGATGCACATGGTCCTACCGTAATATTAGCATTATATTTATTCATATGGGCTTATCATAATATTTGCATTATATATACACATCGTTCTACCATTATATTAGTATCATATTTATGCATATGCTCCGTACTTAACATAAGTGCTTCATTATCCCAGGAACACAATCTACACCTGGAGAGGAAAAAAAGCGTGTGTGTTAGATTGGCTTTCCTATCGAAATGAGGACTTAATTAAGTATGGAGGCCCACCAGAAAACCCAGCCAACGATGAAGTCTTCAAGCACCCACATGACCAATTATCGTCACAATGCTGAACATTTGTAGGATGGTGGAGAACACACACACACACATACACACACACACACACACACACACACACAAACACACACACAAACACACACACACGCGCGCACACACACACACACACACACACACACACACACACACACACACACAAACACACACACACACACACACACACACAGCTGGAAGCAGATTGCACATGACACACAGCACTGCTGCTTGATTATACCTCTCAATCTGAAATCCTGTATTCCCATCGCCCCTAGATAAGGGGGGAACAGACCCAAGTCAATCACTCTGTCAATAAAACGCAGTGGTGAACTAACACCCCTCAACACACCCACACCAGGCTCACAAAAATGTCCAGTGTGGATGTGTGTGTGTGGGTGTGTGTGTGTGTGTGTCTCAGTGCTGATGGGATACACAGGCTCAGACAATTTACACATCGTCGAATTTATGGACTCGCATTCATGCACACACATACTATCTCTCTCATTATCTCTCTCTCCCTCTCACACACACACACACACACACACACACACACACACACAGGAGGCCTGTCATGCATCAAGCGGAGAGGTGAGCACAGCCAGCTCCCTGCCAACAGGAGATGAGCGGCGACTGAGAGCTATGCACACACTTGTCAGCATCCATCTGTTTGCAGGCGTCGGGTGTTTGTGCACCAGTCATAAGCATCCGGAGGGACTCCATCATCCTGCCCCTGAGCTCATCATTGATAATAATACGACTTCAACCATGCGACAGAGCCGAGCTCAGACTCGAGGCTTCAGCTCAATAAAGCCTGTGTGTCTCTGGATCCCAGAGAGAGAAAGAGACAGAATATGAACTCATGCTGCACAGAGAGAGACAAAGAGATAAAGTGAGAGAGATAGAGAGAAAAGATGAACTCATGTTCCACAGGGAGAGAGAGAGAGAATAATAATTTGCAGTGCACAGAGAGGGAGGTGGAGACGTGGATGAGCAGGAACATTCTAGAAATTGACAAAGCAGTGAACTTCCTGATTGCCCTTCATTAAAAAACTAACATATATATATATATATATATATATATAAACAGAACAAGAGCAAGCACTCCAGCAACAGGCCTTGAAGAAAAATACTTTATTTCTTTATAAATCCACATATTGTACCTATGAAAGCATAAAATTCCATCTCCATTTGTTATTATTATTTAATAATTCAACAAAAAAATGGTTATCAAATCAGAAATGACAGAAGGTGTACCTCACATACAATCACGTACACAGTCAACTGGAGTAGAGTGGAAATAAAATAAAAAAGTACCTTTTTATATCTCACACTTTTTTTTTCTTAGCCAGCAGAGCTTTCAACATGGTCTATATTCATGGTCTGTGAAAAGCTCCTGTCAGTTATTCCAAACACAGCCACCTTTCATTACCATCCAGTCTGGATCGATCATAGTAATCCTCAACCAAAGATCCCGAGAAGTTCCCCAGAGTCTCTTTGAAGTCAAGGCCAGTGCCTGTGTACTCCCACCTCTAGGGGGCAGCAGAGAGTTTTGGAATTCACTCCCTCATCTTCTTTACAAGTACACCATGTTCAGATCTCCAAAAGACGGAAAGAGACAGAGAGAAAGACAGTGAAACCCAGAATAGATGTATAGAGACAGAGAGAGAATTAAGAAAATAAAAAACAAGAGATCATAAAGTGCCCCGGGGGTTCATAAAAGGACAAATAAAAATGTTCGGTATTGTTGCTGTGACGGTATGAAAAAGAGGGTGCTAATATGTCTAAATCCTCGGTCCTTTAAGGAACGCAGTATGTGCGTCCCAATTTTTTGTAATTCCTTTGGCATGTGACCATTGTGTGAAAGGGAAGAAAATCCTGGAGCTTTGTCAAGAAGTCCGTTACCCAGGAGCCAGGGGGCAAAATGTTCAGACCAATGGCCTCTCATTTGTGATGTTGAAAAATGTTACAAGAAAAAGAAAAGTATGGGCATGACTGACATTTTTTCACACCGAAACACCACACTGCAAATGTCACTGCCTTGCTATGTGTCTGTCCTGCGGGGTCATTGTTTGTTTTATTTCATTTTTTTCTATTTTTTTTTTTGTGTGTGTGTCTTTGTTTGTTTCCCCAGCAGTCCTCCAGGTGCCGCCCCCCCCCCCCGAGCTGTGAACTTTCCTCCGTGGATCCTGGGTATGGTTGCATAAAGGACGGACTGACTCCAGAAGAATGCGGTGTCTGACCCCCGGCGGCCAGGCTCTGGTACGTCGTCGTGGTGGACTGGCATCCGTTGTGTGTCTAGCCAGGCAGTGGGAGTTTAGATTCCAGACAGAGACGAATGCCTAGAGGAGCAAGAAGAAGAAGAAGAAGAAGAAGATGACACAGACAGACAGACAGACAGACAGACAGACAGGCAGATAGATAGATAGAAACTTGTCCTCAGTGTGAGAAAACATCATGGTCCTTTGTTGGTTGTTTAGATCAGAGAGCTACAGTGGTGATCCATTCTCATTTCTACACATTAAAAGGACAACATGCTTCCTAAATATTTATTTGGTCCCATATCATCTTATGTAGTGCACGGCACTGAGTACTGACAGCCTAATGAATGAATTAGTACAATGTTCTTTTTCTATAAGTACATGGTGTTATAAGACGCCCATAGGGGTAGAGTGGGGGCTGGGAGTAAGGAGTAATAGCATGTGTACAAACCCAATCACTTTCACTTTCACTTTCACTTTCAGACATTTTACCAAAGGGAAGTTAAAATGTGTCCAAAAGAAAAGATAAATAAACACCAATCCAATACCAATAAACACCATACATGTCTCTTTTAATCCATCTCCCCCATCTCTCCCCATTTCATCGTGGTCTGGTTCGGCAACAATGTGTAACCCCCCCCACCCCCCCTTAGTCCATTATCATCAGGAGTGTATAAATACAGATGGCTATGAGTCACACCTCCTGTGGGCAATCTCTTATTTGCAGGCCTTCTTCTGACATCAACGGGCGAGAAAAGAAACGAAAAAAAAACAAAACAAACGTGTACGAGAACAGGAGGAGACAAAGGCGTGAGCCATGAGTCATTTCTACCCCCACCTCCCTCAATCACACGCCATCGTCATGTCATCTACAGCACCTCTTTTCACAAGCCACCAAACCTCCATCTCATATCTGGACATGACAGTGGCGACTGTGATTGCATTATCGGAGACGGAACCTGACGTTAAATGGCATTTCAGTGATTGCGGTTTTATTCTTAACACGCTGTATCTGACGCTCAGCACAGACATGGGGGGGGGGGGGGGGGTTAACATGGGGATCTGGAGGAGAGGGAGAGAGAGGTGGAAAGGGAGAGGGAGGTGGAGAGACATAGGGAGAGGGAGAGGGAGAGGGAGGAGGAGGTGGAGAGGTACAAGGTGATGTGGGGGCTGGGGGGTTATGAATTTAAATCAGGTGAGTGGAAGCCTGCAATAAAAGCAAGAGAAAAGGAAGAACAACGAAAGCTGCTTATGTGTGCAAAAACACACACACACACACACAGACACACATAGACACACACACCCACACACACACACACACACACACACACACACACACACACTCTGTGTACACTGGCGTGCGTGTTTGGTGGAGTGGTGACTGGCGAGCACAGCAGAGCCTGCAAGCTAAGCCACATTCAGCACCGGCTCTATATTTAGCCCGCCTCCGGCCCTGCCGCAGTCAGGAGGGACTCCGGTTCTGACCCAAATAGTGCTTGAGCACAGGGGGCTGGGGTGGGGTGGGGGATGGCCCGGGGCTGGCCCAGAACCGGCCCAGAGTCATCAGTGGTCCGCTCCAGCTGGCTGACAGGGGGAGGTTGCGGCGGCTTACGCCCTGGTCCTGACACCTCTGCTTTTGCCTTTGTGTGTATGTGAGTGTGTGTGGGTGAATGAGTGTGTCTGAGTTTGTCTGCGTGTGTGTGTGTGTGTGTGTGTGTGTGTGTGTGTGTGTGTGTGTGTGTGTGTGTGTGAATGTGTGTGTTTGTGTGTCTGTGTGTGTCTGTGTGTGAGTGGATGCTGTTTAGTATGTGGTAAATATTCCAATATTCTAATATTTATTTGGTTGCTTTGAAATGATTTGAGGTCAAGCTAAATTGTGCCATAAAGGTTTGATATTTACATGTAGACATTTAGTTTATCACATCCCACCAGATCAGTGTGTGTAACTCTCTTTTTTGGGATACTGTGTGTGTGTGTGTGTGTGTGTGTGTGTGTGTGTGTGTGTGTGTGTGTGTCTGTAGAGAGGGGATTGCCTCCTCTTAGAAAGATAACAGAGTTTGTCGTCTATATCTATGAGTCTCTTTCTACCTTTATTCCCCCTCTCTCTTTCCTCCTGTCCCCATCTCGCTTTTCTCTCGTTTATCTGAGTAACCCTCTCCAATCTTTTCTCCTCTCCTCTCCTCTCCTCTCCTCTCCTCTCTGTCCTAATACCTAATCCTCCACTGTCTCTATCCACACAGCCCCAATATCTATCTCCATCTCTCCACTCTCATCTATCCTCCCATCTCCCTCTCATCCTCCCCTCTTCCCTTTTTCCGTGCCTGGCCCCCACCAGCAGGTGCTCTCTCTCTCCGTTTAATACTCATATTGTTTTCTTCCTGTTGTCTTCTCTTTCAGTCCCTCCCTTCCACACATCACACACTCTCCTTCTGCAGCTGGAGATGATGGGCTGGTAGCCTTTAAAGCTGGAGAGGATAGGCAAGTAGCCTTTAAAGCTGGAGAGGATAGGCTGGTAGCCTTTAAAGCTGGAGAGGATAGGCAAGTAGCCTTTAAAGCTGGAGAGGATAGGCTGGTAGCCTTTAAAGCTGGAGAGGATGGACTGGTAGCCTTTAAAGCTGGAGAGGATGGACTGGTAGCCTTTAAAGCTGGAGAGGATGGACTGGTAGCCTTTAAAGCTGGAGAGGATGGACTGGTAGCCTTTAAAGCTGGAGAGGATGGTCTGGTAGCCTTTAAAGCTGGAGAGGATGGACTGGTAGCCTTTAAAGCTGGAGAGGATGGGCTGGTAGCCTTTAAAGCTGGAGAGGATGGACTGGTAGCCTTTAAAACAGGAAACAGAGGGCCTGGCACAGGGCTGTATTGGACTGTATTCTGCTAATATGTTTAAGGATGCAGTAATGTTAAGGGTTGACTATAGCCTTGCACATGCTTTGACAACACAAGGACTCTTGTCATATCAATAAAGCCGTTGAAATATCAAATTGATTATTGGTTCCATAAACAAGTGTTTTAAACCTCTCTGTCTCTCTCTGCCTCTCTCTCTCTTTCTTTGTTCTCTCTCTCTCTCTCTCTCTCTCTCTCTATCTATCTATCTATCTATCTCCCTCCTCACCCCAACTCTCATTTTTCACCCCTAATCTTGTTTTCCCTCTTTCATTTCCCTTGTTCCTCTCTTCCCCTAAGTGATCCTCTCTGCCCCTCCCTTTTACTCTCTCTCTCCTCTCTTTTTCTTACCCCCCTCCAAAACTCTCACCTTTCCAGCCTCTCTCCTCATTCCCCTTCTCCTTCTCTTCTTGTTTTACTCTTTTCTCTCATCCCCCCTTCCAATCTCTCCCTTCCTGCCTCTCTCTTCGTCTCTCTCTCTATCCCTTTCTCCCTCTCTATCTCTCTTCCTTACTATCTCCCCATCCCTCTCCATCCCTGCCTCTCTCTTCATATCTCTCTCTCCC
>NC_045160.1:24286791-24294291 GCF_900700415.2 Clupea harengus
GTGACGCTCTTCGCATCACGACCCCTCTGACCCCTGCTGTCATTTAGCCGTCAGTCGAGTCGCTGCCGCTGAGCTAGGGCTGCTGGGAGCTTGGTTAGAGACGTGTGTGTGTGGGTGTGTGCATGTCAGTATAAGTGTGTGGGAGTGAGTGTAAGTCTAAGCTTATGTGTGTGTGTGTGTGTGTGTGTGTGTGTGTGTGTGTGTGTGTGTGTGTGTGTGTGTGTGTGTGTGTGTGTGTGTGTGTGTGTGAGAGAGAGAGAGAGAGGGAAGCTGGTGATGTTGGGCAGCTTCAGCAGCTTGCCTTGAGATCTCTGTGTGTGTGTGTGTGTTCAGCAGTAGCTGCCATCTGTGTGTGTTTGTGTATGTGTGTGTGTTCAGCAGCTCAACCTACCATCTACTACCATCCATGTCTGTGCAGTAGGGGTGGAAATTGCGACAGCGTGGACTATATGATACTATCGCGATAATTAGGCCATGATACAATACTATTGGGATTCTTTACATTTTATAATGAAAGTATTGTGATTCAGTTCTGCCATACATTGGGATTTATTTCCCTCAAATATATTTTTGGTTTTGTATACTGGGAGTCTCTGCAGCCATCTTAGCACAGTCAATTTGTTCTCGACTCTGACTTCTTTTCCAATTTCCGCTGTGACGCAAGAGAAGAACGAGGCACCATATTGTTGACTTCTCCTCCTTAGGATGAGGAGCAGGGGAATAGAAGAGGAGAGAACGAGAGAGAGAGAGAGAGAGAGAGAGAGAGAATGAGACATTGAGAGAAGGATAGGGTGACAGAACAGAAACAGGGAGAAGGAGAGAGACTGAGAGAGAAAGTGAGACATCGAGAGAGAGAGAGAGAGAGAGAGAGAGAGAGAGAGAGAGAGAGAGAGAGAGTGATGGAGAGAGAGAGATGGAGAGAGAGAGAGAGAGAGAGAGAGAGAGAGTGATGGAGAGAGAGAGAGTGAGAGAGAGAGAGAGAGAGAGAGAGAGAGAGAGAGTGATGGAGAGAATCAGAGGGGTGATATGGAGAGGTATGGAGCACAGCTACACAGAGCCAGATGAAGGGGAAAGAGAGGGAGAAGGACAGGATGAGAAACCAAAAGGCAAAATAGAGACAAAGAGAAAAAAGGGGGACATCGAGAGAGAGAGAGAGATGGAGAGAGAGAGATGGAGAGAGAGAGAGAGAGATGGAGAGAGAGAGATGGAGAGAGAGAGATGAGAGAGAGAGAGATGGAGAGAGAGATGGAGAGAGAGAGATGGAGAGAGAGAGAGTAAGAGACAGAGAAAGTGAGACATCGAGAGAGAGAGATGGAGAGAGAGAGATGGAGAGAGAGAGAGAGTAAGAGACAGAGAAAGTGAGACATCGAGAGAGAGAGAGAGAGAGAGAGAGAGAGAGAGAGAAAGTGAGACATCGAGAGAGAGAGAGAGAGAGAGAGAGAGAGAGATGAGGAGGAAAAGACAGAAATGGCATGATGGAGGAAAAGCCAAGAGGAGATAAGAGAGGTCTTGTAGGGGATGTGAGAGTGAATAGAGGACTGACTACTGATGTCATTCTCAGCCTCTCCAGATAGCAACCCAGTTGGAAGCTTATGCAGCCCTGGATCGGTCCTGACGAGGCCGTGATATAGCCCTGATCCGGCCCTGATCTGGCTCTGATATAGCCCTGATCCGGCCCTGATATAGCCCTGATCTGGCCCTGATCTGGCCCTGATATAGCCCTGATCTGGCCCTGATATAGCCCTGATCCGGCCCTGAGCTGGCCCTGATATAGCCCTGATCTGGCCCTGATATAGCCCTGATCTGGCCCTGATCCAGGAGCATATTGAACTTCACCAAACATCTGCTTACTCACACCCACATCTTCTGTCTAAACTCCATGGCCATCTCCTCAGCAGTAACGGCCCATAGCTCAGCTAACTCTGATCTCCTCAGCAGTAACGGCCCACAGCTCAGCTAACTCTGATCTCCTCAGCAGTAACGGCCCACAGCTCAGCTAACTCTAATCTGACGGGGATCCGGGGATCCAGCGGCTAGCCGGGGCCCCAACTCGCTCCCTAACTCATCGAGCCACGGGGACCGAGACTCGTGTGTGCTTAATTGATTCTGAAATGCATTCTGATTACAGCGCAGCGTCATAAACCAAAGAACTCCCTTTGCTTTCCACATAATTAACAGCAAATTGCTTTTCATATGTGTCCTTTTTCCCCCTCTTAATCTATCCACGGGGATACGGCGGAAGTTAATTACATGCTAACAGGCTTCCTCGGTGAAGAATCGCTCCAGAGTCACTGTCGGAGGGGGGGGTGGGGGGGGGGGGGGGGGGATATTAAAAAGAAAAATCAATGTAATCATTTCTGTATGGAGGTGAACCTAGCAACAGGCAGCGGGAATAATCCATTCTCCGAGACAGTGGGAACCTTGGGGCAGGACGTGAAGAATGGGACGAAGCTGCTGCTGTTGCTCAGTGCACACACGAAGGAGAACGAAAGAAAAAAGAAAAAGAAACCTAGTGAAAAGAAAAGCAGGCTAAAAGCCAGAAGAAGAAGAAAAAAAAGATGGAAACTAAAAATCCTCCCTGCCAAGGAGGCCAAGCTTTTCTGATGTCTCTGAGTATTGCACAAAAGGCAAGGGTAACAATCAATAACTCATCATTAATATCAGAATTTTCAGCGTATCACCATTCCAGAAAGAGAGTCTAACAGGAGATAGTCGTAGGTGAAGGTCTACCTGGCAGGAGGTAGCTAATAGCACTATCACTGAGGTAACTAACACACTCAGTCATATTCTCATTTCACACACACTGAGCACATTTTTATATCCAAATCTTTATAAATATTTCTTGTGTGTGTTTTTTTTTGTGTTGGTGTGTTTGTTGTTCATTTCTTTCGGGGATTTTCCTCGAGTCCTCAGTGGCAGAAACAAGAGAGGCTATCACTCTCTGAGTGTGTATCGCTCTGAGTTTATTTGGCGAGGATTTGGGTTCATTTGTATGTAAATGTCGGTGGGTTCCAAGCTCCTCTGAAGCGCGGGGTGCAACCTAAAATTGAAAGACAGGTTTTGATGGTAAATGTTCCCCACGGGACAGGATCTTTCAATTCCATTGTAAAAGTAACCGGCAATTTCAGCACAATTTTTTTCTTTTTCACGGCGGGCTCATTTGCTCTTGAGTGCCGTTTGCAGGGCTGGGTAGAGCTCACACACACACACACACACACACAAACACACACACCACACACACACACACACACACACACACACACACACACACACACACACACACACACACAAACACACACACACCCCAGCCCTCTGGGTAGAGCTCACATACACGCACACACACACACACACACACACACACACACACACACACACACACACACACCCAGCCCCAAGAGCTCACTTATCGTTTGTGAGGAACACTTCTGAGGAAGACAACTTCAACACAAAATCACTTTTGCTCTCGTAGGTACAATTGGAACTCCGCAGATAAATGTGTTCATTGTGTGATTTAATCAGGAACTGCTATTATACTGTGAAATGGAGGCCACTGCTTAAATGGCTGCATCTCTCCTCCACACTTCCTTTGTTACTGGTGTAATCACTGTGACAGTAAACTGATATCACTTAAACCACGGTCCTGTCCTGGCCAACAAAACCCCAAGTCTCTTTTATTCTTTCTCTTTCCTCTCTCACCTCTTGCCCTCTCCACTATGTAGTCTGCTCAGGGCAGACACACTGAACTCTTATCTCACGGAAGCCACGCCAGACAAGCTTGCCTAAGATTTCTCGTCAGCTAAGAACTAGTAAATATGTGTACGAGCTAAGCACAAGACAGCATAGCACAGCACAGCACAGCGCAGCACAGCACAGCACTGCACAGCAAAGCACTGCACAGCACAGCACAGCACAGCACAGCACAGCACAGCACAGCACTGCACAGCACAGCACTGCAACCAATCTTTGAACCACAAACTCTTCCCAGCCTGGTTCATCAATGACTAACGAATGACTAACAAAGCAGCACATGAAGGAACCCCTTCCCTTTTCTGGACTGGTAGCTGGGCATGCAAGGCATAGCATCATCATTACTTGGCTAAGCAGTGGCCTGCTTATCTTTCATCAATGTTCATTTATTGCTTTTGGTTTGTCCACTGAACTTTATTCTTGTGACACCTTTTCATGGTTAGGCATGAGGTGGTTGGCTGCTTCACCACGCCATCCTCACGTTGATGTTAGCCATCATGCATCACACAGACTTGCATGCAAACGAACCATCCTGTTTCCTAGCCCGGCACCATGAACCAGTCGTGGCTACATTCACACACGTTGGCCTTGAACATAACTACATACACGCAGAGGAAACCCAAAGCTCCCGCTTCACACACTCCCTTGTGTTGGACCTCGTTTGTGTTTTCGTGACACACACAAAGACACACACACGGAGATTCCTCCTGGCGCACACCCAAAATGCGCACGCTCAAGCAGCACGCTTGCATACACACACACACACACACACACGCACGCACACACACACACACACACACACACACACACACACACACACACACACACACACACACACACGCACATACACACACACACTCACACGCAAACGCACACGCACGCAAACGCACATGCACACGCACGCACACGCACACACACACATGCACATGCGCACACACACACACGCGCACCACACACACACACACACACACACGCACACACACACACACTCACACACGCACATGCACACACACAGTCCCCTTTAGTACATTAGTTAGGTACATTTAGTTAGACTTCATAGTGTGTTTTACTTTAGATAATTTTAATAAATGCTTTTGATCGTATATTCTGGTCTATTTAATGTTCAATGCTAACCTCTGCTATTCAGAACCCCAAAGACCTTCAATCTTTACTAGCTATTCATAACTTACAGTAATGGATCTGCTGTTGTGTTGAATAGTTGATGCCTATCCAAACCTTTTATTGATGCTGTTATCAGGATAGCACAGGGTGGCCCTTGAGAAGAAAGTATTAACATTTATGACCAATTGGACCCACATTTATATGGTGCCCATCCAGAGCAATTGAACGGACATTATCTTGGTGCCCCTGCATGAGAAAAGAGCTAATGTACCTACAAACACACACACACGCACGCACGCACGCACGCACGCACTCACACACACACACACACACACACACACACACACACACACACACACACACACACACACACACACACACACACTAATGTACCTACACTTTTGTTGGAAAACAATGGTGACTCATCCTAAGTGGTACAATGTGCAGTTTCCGTTGTTAGATGGCAATTGTTTAATGCTAATTGTCAAGACACGTCTTAATCATTGTGATGCCACCTGCATATCATCTGTTAAACTGTTTAATGTAGCTTGATGGTGACTTGACTTGTTTCAATTGAGGATGCTCCATAAATGACAATACTGAAAGAACTGTGCAAGTATGCTTTCTACCAAAGTGCTATCAAATACAGCCATCTCCCTCTCATGCTCTCTCTCTCTCGCTCTGTATGCGTGCCATCCTTAATAGACAATAATTAGAAGTGATTTCAAAAGACTCTGGCACTCGAGGCTTTCATCTTTGACCTGATGCTTGGTGACGTGGCTGGCTCACCTGTAAATGAGTATATCGTATGTGGAGCTCACCTGTAAATGAGGATATCATCCGTGGAGCTGTTGT
Organism: Clupea harengus; assembly: GCF_900700415.2. Lineage (NCBI taxonomy): Eukaryota > Metazoa > Chordata > Actinopteri > Clupeiformes > Clupeidae > Clupea > Clupea harengus. The sequence continues at coordinate 24,292,516 of NC_045160.1, forward strand.
ACTGAATCTGGTACATCCTCACGCCGGGAATGTGGCTCTGAGGCGGCCAGTGGATGGTGACCGAGGACGAGGAGAGCTCGGACACGATGACCCGCTGGTGGTCCATCTTGTGGTGGCCGCCGCTGGCGTTGGACTTGATGGAGGTGGGCATGTCGGACGGGCCCGGCTCCGGGTCCAGCTTGGGGTCGTAGTGCGGGGACGGGTTGACGACCAGCTCCACCTTCTCGGTGGCTTCGCCCGCCGCGTTCGAGGCGATGCAGGTGAACATGCCCGAGTCCTTGCCGGTGGTGGTGTGGATGTCCAGCGTGCCGTTCTCGTAGCAGGTGGTGCGCGAGGTGTTGCCGATCACCTTGCCGTCGGGGCTGATCCAGTGCGTGGAAGGTTCCGGATCGCCCACGGGCTTGCAGCGCAGGCTCACGCGCTGGCCCTCCATGACGAAGGTCTTGGGGCTGTGGCGCGTGATCATGGGCGGCTCGCACGTGAACTCCTCCTCCTTGATGGTCCAGAAGTACTTGCCGGCGAGCTCGCGGGGCGAGGCGCACGTCTCCAGGTCGTCCTCGCGCGTCAGCCGGCGCAGCCACACCAGCTCGCAGTTGCAGTGCAGCGGGTTCCCGCCGAAGCTCAGCACCAGTGACGTGAGCGGCGAGCCCTTCAGCTTGGTGTAGACAGGGATCCTGAGGAAGAGCGGGTCGGGCGGGATCTTCTTCAGCTTGTTGGACGTCATGTCCAGACGCGCCAGCTTGTGCATGTTGGAGAAGATGCCCTCGGGCACGAACTCGATGAGGTTGTGGTCCAGGCTGAGCGTGTTGACGCTCACCAGCATGCCCATGGTGTCCCAGGGCACGTCCACCAGGTTGTTGTAAGACAGGTCCAGGTCCTCCAGCGTCTCCAGGAAGTCCTGAAAGGCGCTGTGCGAGATGCTGTGCAGCTGGTTGTTGGCCAGGATGAGGTGGCGCAGGTTGACCAGGCCTTGCAGGTGCGTGTCGTCCAGCGCGGTGAGCCGGTTGGCGTCGAGGTGGAGGGCGTGGAGGTCCTGCAGGTCGGCGAAGGCGTAGGGGCGGATCTGGCTGATGGTGTTGCGCGAGAGCGTGAGGTGGATGAGGCTGCTCATGTTGGCGAAGTCGCGGTGGCGGAGCGTGGTGATGAAGTTGTCCATGAGGCGCAGCTCGGCGGTGCGGCGGTCGATGTTGGGCGGCACGAAGAGCAGACCCGTCTTGGCACACAGCACCGTGTAGGAGGGCATCAGGTTCTGGCAGGTGCAGCGCTTGGGGCACAGCATGGAGGCGGCCGGCGCCGCCAACAGGACCAGGCAGAGGAAGAGGAGCCCCATCACGGATATCCTGCAAGACACACGCACACACACACACACACACACAAACATAAAACCCTAGAGTTAGTGCCAGAAAAAGAGCCCCCAAGAAAGCGCTAAAGATAGCAGCTTCAGATGGACTAGAGCCAGCTGTAAGCCAGGCCAGACCAATGCCTGATCCGCTGCAATGACACCTGCTGTTTGGTTGGGGTCAGCAGAGGGGTCATCGTCATGGCGAGGCGGAAGGAGATGTAGTATCCCTGTTTCAACAAGCAACATCCTGAAAACATGGACAGGGGGAGGAAGTGCCCACATAGCGGCTAAAATGAATCTGGCTCTAATCAGATGTCCATTCCTGGGTCAGCTGTGATCACAGTGCACTGCACCAGAGACTGCTGATCCAGAACCAGTGCACTGCACCAGAGACTGCTGATCCAGAACCAGTGCACTGCAACAGAGACTGCTGA